>NC_056734.1:597979637-598167137 GCF_019279795.1 Protopterus annectens | reverse complement strand
ATTCAGAGATCAGCAACTCACCATACCAAACCGCCCCTTTATAAAGATTGTTGCAACCTTTCAAATCTCAGTACTATTAAGTGGTCTGTCCTCTATACCCTACCACTGAGTAATACTGTACTACAAGTTAATACAGTATTTCTTAACATTCTCAACAGCTCTGCTCCCTTAAGAAAAAAAGGAGAGTTAAATCCATCTAAATACCCTGGCTATTCCATTCTAGCAGAACATTAATATATAAGAAAGACAAAGCTTGGAAAAACTGGCAAAACTATAACTCCCAAGCTCACCTATAAACAACTTTAAAACATCATAAAAAACAAGTCAGTACTGCTAAGAAACATTATTACTTCAACCTTCAGATTAACCAAAAATATAACCCCCCATATTATGGTCTTCTATCAAGAAAATATTATATTCTGGAACACCTAGTACCCTAACCCCTATACTGTCATCTCTCCTTTAGAAACTGCTTCTAAATTTAGCTCCCAATTCATAGACTCAATAGCCACCACTCCCTAAAACTCCAAGCATAACCCTGCCACCCCTGACAGGCTTCTAACCTCTAATAATATTAGTTTCACCTTAAAATCAGTCTCCACTTCCTACATAAAGAATTTACTAAGTAACTTAATCCCCGTAAACCCTCCATTAATAATCTCCCAACAGAATATCAAAAGATTGGTGCTTTGTCCATTGCTTATCCAATCTCCAGCTTAATCAACCAATCCATACAAAAATCATATGTCCCATCCCTCCGGAAAAAAAATTACATCATTTGTCTTCATGGGGGGGTGGGGGCTAACTCTACTGAATTAACTAACGTTAGACATAGTGCAGTTGTGTCCCCCCTTTCCAAAACATTAGAAAAATGCACTTATAAACACATTTTACAATATCTACTCCAAGAAAATGTTTTAACATTTACCCAACATACGTTTCACCCATGTCATAGCACAGCAACTGCCCTAGTTGTCTTTTTAGACTGCATCATTAAAGCTAGAGATGACAACAACTAAGTCTCTTCCCTCTTTTTAGATCTTTCCAGAGCCTTTGACATAGTCTATCATGTCAAACTACTCTCAAAAATGTCTGCTCTAGGCTTTTCCAGTACAACGGTCAACTGTTTTTTCTATCTACCTATCTAACCAGCAACAGTCAGTTAAATGGCTCTTAGCTTACTTACCTTTTCTCCAGTTAATACGTGTTCCACAAAGATCTGTATTTGACTCTCTTTTTTAATGTATTTATAAACAATCTGCATGCATCTTCCCAACAAGCTACACTTATACAGTACGTAGATGACTCCACTGTCATTTGTTTTTCTGATAGTCCATGCCATTTACAATCCATTACTCAGCCGGTCTTCAACTCTATTGGAAACTAGCTCAGTGGCAATCAACTTTTCCTAAATCCAAAAAAGGGTAATTTACTTATTTCTCCCCAAATCTCAAAAACAGTTTTACCACACACTAAGTTACTTGGTGTCACAATAGATGATCACTGAAATTTGATCTTCATATTCAGAATTGTATAAACACACCAAATACATGGTATGCTTGACAGATCAGAAAGATTTTTTAACAACACCCCAAGAGTTACTCTTGCTAATGCATACCTTCTTCCTTCTCTACTATATGCATCAACCATTTTTACCAATACTCAGATCTCCCCAAAATCAGAACAAAAGCTCTGCTACAAGCTAGATTTGCAGCCAATTAGACATACAGCTCCCATCATTTCACTGTCCATAAATCTTTAAACTGGCTCGAGTTACCTCACTAACTCAAGTTTATTCAACTCCTCCTTGCTCATAAAATTGTATACAAATCCTCATCCTGTCCAGCGACCAGCACCATTCTTAACCATTACCTCCCAAACCACCTTCTTCACTTATCTGAGAAACAACCTCCTTGAAATCAATGACCAAAAAATAATCTGTAGGTCAAAGCCTATATTCCTATTCGTTGACCAAAGTCTGGAACAGTATTCTCACAGACATTAGAGCAATGCCTTGTAGTCCTATATTCAAAGAAAGTTTAAAGCAATTTCTCCTTATTTCTTGCCTCTGTACATGTCATACACAAGCACTACCTTTTATTTCTCTTTCCCTTGTGTTTCCTCTTTCCTTTCTCTTTTTCTATAATTTCCCAAATATCCCACTACTTTTCTTATGACTCCCTGCTTCTTTGCTCCTCTCTTCCCATCTGTAATAACTCTAAACATTATCTCAGTCTTTTCATCCATCCTGTAAATGTTTGTCATCTGTTATCACTATTGATAGTATAATATTTTTGTTCAATATTTTATTATTGGTGTTCAATATTTCATGAATATTTCACTGATTAGACTATATTTATCTTGTATATTGAGTTTCCTGTTTTCTGAAAGCTTTTGCCCTATCTTTTCTTTATTGTGCAAGACCACTGTTAGGTTATATTATTCTTAGTGTGTTATATTATCTTTTTGCTAACTGAATTATGTCTGTGGAGGTTTTCTCCCCAGGCCTCCACTGAGAATGAGATTCATGCCCAGACAGACTTATCTGGCAAACAAATGTCAAATAAATACATTTATTATTTTAGTACTTTTCACATGTATTACTATACTATCAAACACTTCTCTTTCCCTTTAGACTATATGGTTTTGTACTTTGTTATTGCCTCTGTTTATTCTGCTCTGTCATGGTTAGCCAAACATCCACAAACCCAAAAATATCAAAATTAAATGGTTTGATCCATTTTGCAATTAAATGCACTTATGACTTTATGTTATTCATGTCCAAACATCACTTTTTACAATTTTTATTTTTATTTTTTATTTTTGTTAGTTTTCTCCAAATGCTCTTTCAAACATATTTTTCATTGTAGTGGAATTTTTTCTTTCCTCTTTTGATTTCTCCCCCTTCTTGTTCACTTTCCACATTCCCCAACACTTTATATTTTTTTGTTTATTTTTGTTTTATGCTAACATGACATCTGTTCCTTTTCACATCCTCTACCCTTTGTTGCTCTGTGTAATTAAAAACAACATGATATTGCCACTCATCATTTCTACCTGTATTTTATGTACTCCTAGATAACTTCAGAGTGCAAATGACACAAGAAAAAAAACATAAACAATTATAGATCAAATACTTTACATGTATGTTTGACCAATTTTTTTATGGTGCACCAGGGACCTGTATGGACTTGAACCCTCAAACAACAGTATTGAAAGTAATGATTTCACACTGTTGCCCAGAGTTTCCACAGACAAAGTCATATATTAACAAGGTGAGAAAGAGTTTCGATGTAATGATAATGTGACATTGTATCAAGTCACATTGAAAGTGCAACAGAAACAAGTTATAAAGGTTGTCCTTTCACATTTGATTGTGACTGTCTGGATGATTGGGGTATTGCCAACAGTTAGCACAGTTGTGTATCAAACAAAGACTCCAAACACTGCATGTGCATCTATTTCTTTCTGTCTGGTGCCTCATTCCATTATCTATGCTTTCATAACAGCAACTGTACCTCTGTTTTTTTGCTGTATATCTTTAACAATGCTTATAGTACTCACGTTAATATGAACATTCCCTACTAAAGGACAGTAATTGTGGTAATTTAAGCAAGGATTTGAACATTAGGACTGTCAAGCTCCTAAATCAGTCAATGTATTTGTAGACTATTTTAAATATCTTCTCCCTGACACACCCTTAGTAGGTATATATCACAGAGGGAAGACTGTGAAAGCTGATTGTTTCTGCAGTCAGGGTAATCAGAGACACCTGCAAGCCATTAGAAGGAAATGCTTTTCAGTACTTGTCCTTACATTGCTAGGGTGTGTACATATAATTGTGAAGGTTCTTGCACCATATTTACATTCCCTACACTTAGTACAGTTTTTGGTATTCAGGAATGCTAATGATTTCATACCTCATTTGCAAACTCACAATGCTCAAAGGGCTGACTCTGCAATATATGTAAAGGAAATCATGCAGCTAATGCCCTTTTATCATACTGGGGAGACTGTTTCGAAACATAGAACTCAATACTGCTAGTAATACAGGACTTTTGGAAAATTTACCTATTTTCTACAGTGCTGTATTGTCAAAGTACGTTATGTATTTCTTTACTAATGCTTTTAGTGTAACATTAAAGAGTGAAGTGCAGTGAACACTGAAAAGCATTTGTATAATTTTAGATTTATTTACTTTTATTCCTTCTTTTTGCCATAGCCATGTCTGCATTTCTACAATTATGCTTTCAAATGCTGCATGAGATATTTATTATTTTAATTTATTTTATTTTGTATGTCATGTTTTCACACTTTTCACAGATGATTGTATTGTAAGTGTGTAGAAAGGTCTATCATTTTTATCTGTGTTAGAAGGAAAAGAAAAAAAAAAGTTCTGCATTTGTATTTCTACCAGACTGAACTTCATAGCTGTGTATGGGTAAGTTGTAACAGTTTAATGTTACTTTTCCCATACTTTATTTATAATTATTATTTTTAATTCAGCAATGTATTACACCATTTAAACCTGTGTTATCTATATTACAGAAGAATTAGAAGATATGTGCTGATAAGTGAGTTTCAAATATACTTTTTTTTTGTTGTGGGGGTGCTTACGTTGTGTGTAGTCATATTGAGCAATTAACAGTTAGAAATTGTTTTGTGTATGTTAGATACAGGCAGTCACACAGAATTGAGCTGACTGCCATCCTGTTTATTATATATTTGATTTTTGTGTCTGTTTTCTGTTTCATCTCATACAGGGATATGGCACCCAAGAAAATATCTGTACCCCTTAAGCCACCACATAATGATGCAGAAAAAGAGGTCATTAATCAGGCATTATATCTCCATAGAGTTCTTCTGTTAGATAGAGATAAAGTGATGAATTTGCCCAAAAAAGACATGGTTGCAGGTGGTCAATGATCTTCATGCTGTTGGAGGGCAGGGGAAATCCTACTTGCAGATAAGACACTGTGCAACTGACATGAAAACTTCTGACTGCTATAGGGCCACTGAAATTATCCAGAAACAGGTGGCTATGGGTGAGTACTGCTACCAATCCACCACTAAATGAAATTGAGGAGTTTCTGTCTACTATCAGAGATCAAGATAGCTCATCAGAGGGTTCCACCAGAATATCTGACATTGATTGAGATGTGGATGACAGACCCAGAGTGGCAAAAGCAGACCTTCCAGGTGTGCAAGGAGCAAGTGTCATTTTTATATCTTTATATGCATATATCTGAGATGTCTGATATAAATATATATATATATATATATATATATATATATATATATATATATATATATATATATATTTGTGTGTGTGTGTGTCTGTATGTATATATAATTTCTACATGGGACTGGGGCATCTTGTCAACTATCTCCATCTCTATTGATTCAATGCCACTCTCCTACCTTCTTCAACAATCATGCCTGACTTTTGTCAGTCTTCACTCGTGCAATCTATCCACCTCTTTGCTGGATGACCTTATTTCCTCTTGTTATCTTCCTGTCTATCCTAAATCTTCTTCATCAGAGTGTCTTCTGATTTTCTACACCTGTGCCCAGACCACAGTAATCTGTTCTCTTTGCCCTTGTCTGCAACTGGAGTTACTTTAGCTTCTGATCTGATGTCCCCATTTCTTCATCTGTCCCACAGCATGCATCCTACCACCCCTCGCATGCAGTTAATCTCCATCACTTCTAGCTTCCTCAACTGTTCTGCCTTTATTTCCTAGGTTTTTGCACAATACAGTAGTACTGGCTGCACCACTGTTTTGTATGCCTTATTTTTTCCACTTCTGTGGCATTCTTCTGTCATATATTGCCCCTGACATTCTGTGCCAGTTGACTGCAGCCCCTCTGATTCTAGTTTTGACCTTCTCATTCAGACTTCCCTTCTGCTCAAATAACCCTCCCAGATAAGACGTTAACCTGATCCACTACTTTCCCTTCTATCTCAGTTGTCAGCTTTGTCTGATTTTTCCCAGTTTGCTGTCATCATAGCTGTTTTATCTGTGTTCAGTTTCAACCCATGTGCCTTAAGTTTTGAATTCCATTCCTTTGTCCTTTGCTGAAGTTCTTTCTCAGAGTCTGTCTGTAATGCCACATTGTCTGCACATAACAACTTTGTTGACCTTTCCCCACTGACTTACTTGTCAGTGTAGTCCGTCACCAGTATGAACAGCAGTGGGCTTAGAGCTGAACCCTGATGCACTTTGACTTCCACTTGGAAACCCTCTGTGTGTCCAGGCACTTTTCATAATTCAGTCATTGGGTCTTTTTCTTATTCATAGCCTGTATCAGTCCTACCAACATTTCTGGGACTTTGAATGATCACAAGACTATCCAAATCAGCTTTTTGGGACCTTGACATATGCTTTCTCCAAGTCTAGGAATGCCTAATTTCATTCTTTCTTCATCTCCAACTTCTTCTCAACCATCTGCCTCGCTGCAAACATTGGGTCAGTTGTGCTGCATTTTGATCTGAGTCTGAACTGCTCATCTTTCACCTTACTTTCAGTAATCTTTGTATTCATTTATCAGTCACTCTCTCCAGGACTTTCATGAAGTCTGACAGGAGTTTGATACCTTTGTACTGTCCACAGTTGTGAATATCCCCTTTGTTCTTGTACACTGACACTAGTATACTTATTCTCCAGTCATCTGGGATACACCTTTCTCTCAATACTGTTATGAGTACCCTCAGGAGCCATTTCTCCCCTATATCACCCAAGGTCTTTACCATATCTGCTGTGACCTCATCTGAGCTTGCTTCTTTGCCTGAGTTTATTTTCTTCAGTGCTGTTCTTACTTTTTCTAGGGTGGGCTACTCCTGTTCATTCACTGTAGGCTGTGTCTAGGGGTTATCTTCATTCCAAAGCTGCTGGAAGTACTTCTTTCCTCTCTCTTTGATGTCCAGTGAGCTGGTATGCAGGTTGTTGCTGGCATCCCTTATAAAGGGTGCCTGACTATCCTTATCTTTCTCTCTTTTGCAAATGCAACCTGAATGAGCTTCTTTGTGCCATTTACTGAGTCACTTTCCAAAAGCTGGTTGAGTGCTTCTGATGCCTTGCGCCTTGCTATTGCAACTCCTTTCCTAGCCTGTTTGTTAGCCAACCAGTATTCCTTCTTAGACTGGTCTGTATTGTCTGTCTTCCACTTTTTCCTACACTATTTTTTTATTTTTGATGACTTCCTGGACATCTGCATTCCACCACCAGTTTTCCTTCCATACCTTGCTTCCATATCTGGCTTGGCTGCATATGTGTTTTATAGTACTCCCATATGCTGGTGTGATGAGCTGGTATTCTTCTTCAACTCCACCTATTTACTTTTCTTCCTGAGGTACTAGAGCCCTGACCAATTCCTTGAACTTCTGTTTACTTCCAGATTTTCAGCCTAGTCCATGTTGACTTTAGAGCCTTCTCTGACCACTGCTTGAAGATGATTGTAGCAACCAGTGGTTTATGCTGTGAACTGGCTGTTTCACTAGAGATAACTTTGCAGGCACTGATTCTACCCCAGTTCTCTTTCTTTACCTTTAAGAGGAAGCCTACCTGAGTTGCATGTTGGCCACTCCTGCATATGATCTTGTGACTATCTCTGTTCCTGATCCATGTGTAGGCCACCATCAATAAATTTGCCAGACAGAATGTCCTCTCCTTCTTTATCCATGTTGCCTCACCAATGTGGATCCATGTAGTCCTCATATCCTTTTCTGGCTGATCCAATATGTGCATTCAAGTCCCCCATTATTAACACCAATTCATGTAGTCCTAATTTATCTAGTAGGTCCTATAATCGCTGTCTGTATGCACTCTTTTCCTTACTTTCATAGCCCCACTGTGAAGCATATGCTGAGGTTATGAATAGTGCCCTATCCAAATATTGGAGTCTGCCATGACTCTATCGTTAATTCTGATGTCATTACTCACTATCATCTGAAGCCTTTCCCTCACCAAAATTTCCACCCTATTTCTAGTCTGGTCTCCTCCTGTGTAGTAGAGTCTGGATTCCAAGCCAAGCGACTTTACTGCACCACCCTTCTGTCTTTCTCTTCTGGATGTCCAGCCTCATCCTTACCATCATGTTATCCACTTCCAAGCTGCATCCTGTCAGTGAACCTACATTGAGTCTAGCAATTCTTAATTCATGTTTGGCAGGTTCATTGGTTTTTACATCCAGCTTTCACTCAACAGAGCTATCTCAGGTAACCCAAGCTGGACAACTGGACACCAGCCAGCCTGCCAGTGGCTTATTGACCCAAGGCTGCTGGGCTTTATGGCAGGGACACATACACTCCTCAAAACCATTAGCATGCATGCATCCATGGTGTTTGTCCAAAAAGGCCTGGTCCTCAACCAGCTTATCACTGGTAACTACCCATACCCCTTTTGGTAACATTAGTCAACACAATCAAATCACCTAGGCTCAGTTTTTACACTGTTGGCGGTGGTTAGCCCTGATACAGTATGCAATCTGTGATACATGCTCTCCTATTGTGAGGATACTGTGCACCACAGTTAATGAACAAAGTAGTTGGTATATACAACTCTTCACCCTTATAGGAACCATCTAGATTCTGTGCTGCTGCCCACAACTCCAATGTTGGGTGTGTTTTGAGGTGGAAACACTTGGTATGTTTTTTTAGACATGATGAATGACACACTGGATTGGACAGTTCTGTTATGGAATGTCTGTTGAGGGAGGGTAGGCATCCATGTGTCCAGAGAGCCACTCTATCTTCTGGTGTTAGCAGATGTAATCATGCAAGATCCTGCTCATGCAGTGACTCTCTATCTACTGTTCCATCAGTGATTGCAGTGTCCACACCCAGATTTGGTAAGCCATGGAGTAGTGGTTCTGGATGAGTCCTGATGACAGCTCATGCAGTAGACATCACTCACATTCAGGTAGCACCCTAACTTCTAGCCAGGACCATGGAAGAAGCAATGCAGCTCCTGGCAGAGGTGATTAGCATGGTTGGACGCAATGATGCTGATCTGAGTAGTCTACCATACATGGATCACAGCTGTCCAAGATGGCATTACTTAGTGTTAGCACAGTGCTTGATTGTGTTCATGTAGACACACACATGAAAAATAATTCACTTGATTGTGTTCATGTAGACACACACATGGAAAAATAATTCACTTGCCCATAGCACTGCACACACATGCAAACTATCTTAACAGTGCTGTTGACTGCTGCACATCTCTTGTTACTGGCCTTGAACACTGTATACTCTGAGACATATATGTGTTTCTTTCTTGCACATACTCACTTCTTCAGTGTCAGCCTTATCCCCTCCCCCCACTATATGCAAATGATGATGCCTGTGCCCTGCCCTATCCACGTGCCTTTGTAACTTAGGGTTGCATATGTCTGATCCACACAGGCTGATGCTTGCTTATTTGCAAGAATGGATTTATCAATATGGATTGCAAAGCCAAAGTTTTTGATTTCTTTTTCCTACTCATTTGTGAAAGGATTTATTCTATATTGTAACACATTGTATTTCAGCTAGTAGTGTTATTACAACATGGGAAGCATTAGGTACTTCAGTCTTGCTTCTTGGTATAGTTGGGCAAATGGGTGTATTATTGACTTGTTCCATGTTTTATGGCTAGTGGTCAGTTGACATGCGTGATGCAAACTATTGGTTCTAAAATATAACTATAGGTTGCAGACATCTTACAGAAGAGATATTACCGACATAACTGTAAACCATAGACTTAAGGTTTTGCTTAGAGACATATACATATTTCCATATGAGAGTAATCAATTATATAACTTACTTTTTTTTACAGGTGCCAAGCTTACCTTGTCATTACTATAGGTAACAGTTGTGTCCTTGGTGGTTGTCTCTGTCTGATGCTATCAGAACACAGCCATTAAATGGTTAAAAAAAGGTTGTGGTGTCTGATATGCATCAGTTTTCCTATGTGTATGTGTGTGAGATCTTAGGCTTTGAGTTAGGTAGTGATTGTGTTTGCTATCCTTTGCCTCTTAGCCAGAGCCAGGGCATACTCTGCATGCCTCCATCTGCCAACACAATCTGCACCTTTTGTATCTACTGCTGTTGCTGGCTGTGGTCCTTAAAACTATGTCCTGTCCCTTGCTGTCCTCGTTGAAGCTGTTTCCTGAGGATTATATTGTGTAACATAGGACACATAGTAAGTATTTTGATACAGGTGCCCAGGTTGTACAGCAATGCACCGCATGATGTGTCTAGACATTGAAACCTTGAGTTAAGCAAATCAAACACATATTGTTTGATATTCCTAGTTTGTTTGTGGCCTCATTGTATCCATGCTCAGTGCAATTGTATGGGTTTCTCATGGGGTTCATAAGACAGGGCTCCAGTGTATAACCTACATCCCCCACTAGATATCACACACTAGCAAACCTGGTCTACAGCTTATAAGTGTACCATACGTATGAGTCATGGAAACTGTCTGGGTTACCTGTACAGGCATTGTAGATGATCCCTTGGGCAAAACAGACAACCTGACAGCTTACAGAGTGGAATCATTTTCTGTTTTTTTTTTCCAGACACCTTTATTGAATTATATCTTGTGACATAGGCAAATTTCCATTCATATAGAAGAAATCAAACTGTATTACTATAGCAAACATTATACTTCACATATATTGCTATTTGTTATGTAGCTTAAGCAACATTACATAAATTATTCAATTCCTGCTTTTTCATTTTTTAAACATGAAACATCTGTATCAAACCATCAGTTACTACATAGGCAATCATACATTTATATAACTGAAAACAAACAACACCGACACAATCGTAGTTGCAAGCACTTTACATCACAAACCATACTGAAACACTCCTAGTTGCAAACATTATATATCACTTATAATCTTCACAATCTTTCACATTCATTACATAGCTTATTTAAATCCTGCCATCTTTTAGACCTCATTCCTCCCTTTTATGTATTGTTCCAACAATTCCCATTTTCCTATGAAGTCTCCTCCTACCCTTTTCTTAAGATCTCAATTCCAGTTGTTTTATTTCTGTTACTATATTCACTACTTCCAGTATAGTTGGATTTGGTTTTGATTTCCATTTTCTAGTAATTGCTTTTTTGCCAACCACCATTATTACACTCAGCAAGGCCTTACCATGTTTAGGCAATTCTGATTCTGTATCCTTTTCTGTTGATGTATCTTCTTCCCTGTTCTCCATGTGGTGTTTTTATTTGTATGTGACCAGATGCCAATCAATCAATCAATCAATCAATCAATCAATCAATCAATCAGTAAATACATGTGTGTGCAATCTATGGCCTTCAAAACTTCAGGGAAGTGTGCTAATTCTTAAAATTCCAGCACAATCCTTGCTCACACCTGTGGTGTTTGTGCAAAATAGATATGGTCTCTTGCATGTAGTACCATTGCATTTAAAAACTGATGTACTATTCTAGAGGTTGATGCCTGTGGCACTCCTAATACATCCCCTGAGTATCTATGAAAAGTTCCAGTAGCTAGTATACGTAATGCTACACATACCTTGGTTTCCACTGAGATGGCTTCTTCACAATTTTCCTTTTGCCTAAGGTGATGCTGACAGAGGCTGTATATTTCCTCCAGTATTTTCCTGTCCACCCTGTATCATGAAGTTCATGATAAGTCAAATGAGGTCTAAACACCCTTCTTCTTCTTGCCCATGGTCTGGCAGCGACAACCGTGATACTGATTTTAAGTCTGTTGTACATACAGCATGACAACTGCAGCAGCAGTCCCTAGCACACTTTTTTTTGCCTAGGTAGAATCATGCCTGTACTGTCCTCCCTGTGGTTGCGTGGGTTTCCTCTGGGTGCTCCAGTTTCCTCCCACATCCCAAAGACATGTTGTAGGTGGATTGGACACTCTAAATTGGCCCTAGGTGTGAGTGTGTGCATGTGTGTGCCTTCTGTGGAAGGTTGGGCGCCGGGCTGGCAACTCGACACAGTAAAACTCCACTGCCAATCATGAGCGGACAGGTGATCCACTGTGGCGACCCCTAACTGGGAAATAGCCAAAAGAAGAAGAAGATAATCATGCCTGTACTCTAAAGAGTTTTGGTGTACATAGCAAAAACCTACACTGGGTGTACACAATTGCTTTATAGCTTTCTGAATAGCTCAACCATGCTAGATTGGTTAATTAGCATGTACTTCAGATCGTTATGCTTTCATTAGTATATTCTGCCATGTATCTGTGCTTGGCAGCTCTACACATTGTACAGAGCCACATAATGAATACCAAATAGCATGCTATCATATTGTGTAGCTCTTTATAAATCCTGGCCATTATTTTTATCATCCTTTCTTTGTTACCAACCTTATGCTTATATGAAAAGCAATGCTTCACAAAACTAAACATGCTTTAAAAATGTAACCATGATTGAATGTCTCTTCTAGAAGTGTAGTACACATCAGTAGTTAGATTTTAACACACTAACATAATGATTACTCAATTATTTTAGGTAATGCTTTATGACACTCAGTAACAATGATGTCATTTGTAGCATGCATTTGAGTTTTCACATTTCTATTGCTAGCAGTCTGTTCAATATTAGGAGCCCTAGTTGCCTATACTAGACACTCAGTAGAAGTGCTGCTATTCCTAAATGCGTAGATTAATTGAGTTTACAGGGCAATTTCAGCCATGAACCATAATCATCTTACCATTACCTATCATCATATGATACCTCCTGACTCAGAAGGACTAAAACAACTCAGCCCCAAGAAATACCAATGAGTCAAAAATAAAAAAAGAGCATATGATAAAAACTAATGAAATATGAACTCATTATTAAACCATTGCACTGGAAACAAAATTTCACAGGATGATGTCACTCCCGGCTTTTTAAAATTCTTAGTACCTTTTGGGTAAATTTTCAGCATACTATATGTAGGTGTCTGTCTTATCTACATAAGCACTTGAGGAATATTGTACAATTCTGTTCAAAGCAAACTTTCCACAGAGTATAAAAACACAACTGTTTTCTTTATTCTTTAAAAAAAATTATTGAATCCTTGAATTTAGTTGAAATGGCAAAACATAATATTGCAAGTAACCTGCATTTGGAAAGAATGCATTAAAATAAAAGTCTTTATAAATAAATGAACACATTTATAAATCTCAACATTATGAAGAAAATAAAAAAAGTAAATAAAATAAAGTTCTAAATAAAGTAAAAACAAATCAAACAAAGAACAAACAAAATTGATTTATAGAGATTATAAATAAGCAGATCAAGTTGTCATAGCTGTCATTTTGTTAATTTTCAATAAACATACCTGGGGATTCAATAAACTCTGTGTACCTTTAGCATGAAGCCTACACAGAGTTTACCTGTTTGTGAGATGAGCCAGCAGTGCTAGTTACATATGCATGCAGCATATCACACTTACACAAATACAAGCATTGTTTCATAGCGAACAATAGTGTTGTCGGTCAGAAAACTGTTTAATAGCATGAACACCTGTAGATATGCAAACATGTTTACCTATAGGCAAATATGATTTGCTTGATTGTGTTGACAGCCACATTGATTACTAGGGCTTAATATAAGGCAGCTAATAAAGTTATAGCATATTAGAATAATGTTTACTCAGTGCAGAGTACGTTGCAAACATGTTTTAGGCATGCAGAATAAACGTTTTGGTGGTGATCAGCAAGGGTACATAGACTGAATTATATATATATATATATATATAAAATTATCTAGGGGAAGTGTGTGTATTGAAAGGGACACACAGATGAATTGTAGGACTGAACATAGGGGAAGAGAACAGGTGAACCATGGTGATGTATAGCAGATGAGGGCATGTCAATGAAAGCACACCACAAAGAAAAGACAGTTGTAGCATCAGCAGTAATCACATATGTAGATAATACAATGCATCTTGCTGTGTATACCTCCTTTGTGGGTATAGTCACATCATCACACAGTTATTGCATATTATGTAACTGTTACACAAGGTGACATATCAATGGAGAGGATTCTTAGTGATATAAGCATCCTAACATGAACAATGTAGAGGACATCTATAAAGGATGGTATATACAATAGGGAGTAGGTGCATATTGTAAAGCTTTGCTTGGCCTGAATATGAATTGAATGTCAGCATATATTTCAACCAAGAAGGACACAAAGTAACAGAGTAATGGACAACAGTAGACAGAAGCATGCACTATTAATCCCATGTCTTTGACATAACATATGTGATTGTGAGTGATTATAGATGGTTCTGCAAGAACACACTTGTTCAACTGTCATAAATTTGTCAGGAATCTACGAGGGGAATCAAGCATACCTTCCTCAAAATTTAACATCTGCCTGAGGTGTTAAGAGGGACAGTGTTACACTTGTATTTTAAATTATGAACAATCCTGGCTAGTTGACAGGTGTGCATGGCATATATATAAGGCACAATTCACACTGTTATAAATATAACCCATACCATCAGTGTTGTTAATCAGCTATGTATTTATGGTATGCATCACAGGAACACATATCGCACATGCATCTTGTATAACACCTTGATGGGGGTTCTGCACATTCAGCCACTAATGGTTATGCAGCAAAATGAATACTTTGGCATGGCTAATAAGATATGTGGGAGCTCACTCTGGCAAATGTAGTACACTTGAGTAACTTACCCCTGGAAGATGCATTGGGAGGTACATGAAAAAGTTGCATTGTACTCAGTTACTGGTGTGATAAGGGCTGAGAACTATAGTACTATAATGCCCTTTGATGTGGATATCCTACACATACTCAGGAGTTGTGTTACATGCAAAGAAGTAGTCACCACTATGAGCACATGCTTATGAACGTTCTGCATACCAGCTGAGTATACAGGTCATATACCACTTGGTCAGGTTGTAGGGGTGTGCTGTCTATATTATAATTAGCTTGTGTATTTGATTTTAAAACTTATCTAATACCCCCATGATTTTTGTTCATCTACTGTGTCTCCATGGCTGGGGCAGCAATCCTTTGTGTGTGTTGATACTGTCTGTATTATAGCATTACCACACTTCAATTTAATTGTCCACAATTTGCAGTCCTCCACAAAGCTGGTCGGACAAAGGATATATAAGTTAGTCTTGATGTCTGAGACTTTAATAATGAACAGGAAAGGGCCTAGCACAGACCCCTGAGGAACGAACAAGATCACAAGCTCTCAATATAGGCCAATTCACACACTTCAGCATATTTATCTGTCACATATGTGATCCAGTGCATGCTTATCACCACTCGTGACAGTTTCTCCGTATTATCTCAGTATGTATTTGTGTCAAATGCCTTGGCCAGGTTGAGTTACTCAGGATGATAGTGCTGTCATCATGCATGCCTTTGTTGACCTTCCTGAGGACATTGAACAGATGTAACAGACATGATGTAGCCTGAACAAATCACACGTGTTTGATGCACAGTTGGTATATTACCTGTGTCCTTTTAGAGAAGGTCCACGATGAACTGTTGGTTTACCACACAGATGAGGAAAGTCAGGATGGGTCTATACATGCATACATTAGTTGATGCCGCCCCACCCTCAAGTCAGAATTATGCTTGTTGATGTACACCCTTCTATGGGAACATAGGCTTTTTGGAGGCTATGTTGAAGTATGGATCCAACTGTGTCTGATAGGTCCATGTTTTGATTAATGTTGTATACAACCTGTGATGTCAGGGCCCATTGATTCTGTGTTACTGGCCAAGGAGAGCACACAGATAAGCTGTCCTCCTTAGAATAAAAATGGAGTAACATTTGCATATATTCTTTGGCTGATGGTGATGGGGACGATGTGGAAGACAAACTGTCAGCTAGTGGATTGTCTTATTTCCTTCATTTAGGTATGTCTGGTGGCACCCACATACATATCTGTGATTAGCTGTGTTTCCCATTAACCTTTCATATTTATTGGAATAGAAGATTTGTGAAAAGACCTCCAAATTCAACCTTGGTCATTCATCACATTCCACATGCTGGTACTATGCACATAATCATACAACTATACCAATGTCACATACATTAATTGCACAACATATGGCATTATGTGTTTCATAGCCAAGCTGTATCTAAGTGGCCTGATGGCATAGCAGGACACATTAGAGGTCAGTTGTTTGTGCCTCATGCAGAACATTTCCTGGCAGAAATGGTAATAGTCACACAATGGTACTGCTGACCACCTCAACAATCTTTGGGTATAGCAACACAACTGCACATACAATGAATTCCACAAGGTTGCAATTGAATCAAATAATGTGATACATTGCTTGTGTATATCACTGCATAAAAACATGTGTATGAGATAAGACTTATGTGACCATCTAATCAGTATGAATTTATATTTCTGTCTGTCACAGAACATTTAATGATGGTATGTAGACACATGCACACTTGTGCCATACTGCAAGTATCACTGTGATGGCAGAATGTGAACTGTGTAGAAATTTGATCTGCTCTACTACAACAACAGCACATATCCTAATATGCCAGCAATATACATAAAAGTGCATCATACCATGTCAACAGTTCTCAGGAGGCATATTACTATGGCTGTTATAGAAGAAGCATGTAATGCAAGGGTAGCAATGACCATAAATACATTAACTCACATCACAGATTACAGTACCCTATTGTAGCCATATTGTACATCCACACCTAAATAAAAATAAATCCCTATATCTATATTTATGGAAGGTAGTAACACTATTGTGCATATGTGTATATTTGTTGAATTGCATTACAGAATGCCACTGTCCATATGGGACATGTGCACCACAATATGACAGAATTATCAGTCACACATGCAGTGGTCTGGAGATGGCTTGGAAGAGGCTCATGGAGGGACTCTGCTTCATGATGTGTGCATGCATATTTGACGTGAGGACATCCTCCACTCCTCTGCAGAAAGAATATCATGTGTGCAGAGATAAAAGGGGGATAATGGATGCATGGAGCTACCTGAAAAGTTTCCCAAGTGGTAGTGAAATGAAGAGTGACTCTAAAAATCATACCATGACCATAATGTACCACCACCTATACACACATAGCAGTAGACTGGGCCTGATTTGAATATTACACCATGTAAGTATAAAATATGAATGACATGCAATGGCACAGTAGCCACCTCACATCTCTGACTGTAACACTGTCGCGCTGCACTTTACAGAGTATGATAGCATCATTATATGCTGAGGGGAGCATGTTGTGAGGAGTGTAGGACATGGATGTGGAGTCACATCCCTGTGTAAAATTGTCTTAATATTGATAGTTTTATGTATATACACACAGGTTGCCTGCTGTCAGATTACAACACCTATATGTGTCGGTAAAGTAGCTTGCAAATACAGTACATAATGTTACTGCCACATCACAGGTTTGTCTTGGAGAGAAGACTATGGTAATAGCAATGTCCTACATGCTGGTGTAAAATGGTCTCTTCAATGTCAGACAACTCAACAAACACACATACCAATTGACTGCAGTGAAAACAGAACCCCAACCTATTTGCAGAGCACAGTACTTAATGCAGCTGCCACAGCACACGTCTGGCTTTGTTAGCATTGGATAACATTTTATAAATGGTGACATCAGCAGTGTCTGGAGAGAAGAGGATGGTAATAGCAGTGTCCTACAAGCTAGTGTAAAATGGTCTGTCTAATGTCAGACAAGTGAACAGACACACATACATTTGACTGTAGTGAAAACATAACATCTACCTAACTGTTTGCAGAGCACAGTACTTAATGCAAGTGCCACAGCACAAACATGGCTTTTATAGTGTCGGACAACACTTTATAACTGATGTTATCAGTAGTGTCTGGTGAGAAAAGAATGATAATAGCAGTGCCACACATGCTGGTGTAAAATGGTTTCTTGAATGTCAACCAAGTGAACACAGACAAAAACCAGTTGATCAGCATAGAATTAGAATGCCTATCTAACTAATTACATTACAACATTACATATTTACAGAGCACAATACTTAATGCAAGTTCCACAACACGTCTGGCTTTTATAGTGTCAGCCAACACTTTATAATGGAAGAAATGAGCAGTGCCTGGTAAAAAGAGGAGGGTAATAGGAATGCCCCACTTGCTGGTGTAAAATGGTGTCTTGAATGTCAAGCAAGTGAACATAGAGACATAGATCAGTTGACAGGAGTGAGATTAGAATAATTACCTAAGTACAACAATGAGAGAACTCAGTATTTAATGCAAGCACCATGGCACAAGTCTACTTTTAGAATGCTGTTGCAAAATATGTAGCGGATGATAGCATCACTGGATGTTTGAGAGAAGATATTGGGAGGTCTGAATGAAATGGATGTGTAGTCATGTACAACTGACAAAATATTTGTACTTCATGGGATTGTAGTAGATGAACATACACAAACAAGTTGTCCACAGTGAGATTAGAACCCCTACCTAGCTAGAACTCAGTACTTAACGCAAGCACCATACCACCAGTCTGCCTTTTACATTGCTGCAGGACAATGTTTAGTGGACAACATCATTGGATTTTTGAGAAAAGATATTGGGAGGCCTGAATTAAATGGATGTTTAGTCACATACAACTGTCAAAATATTTGTCCTCCATGAGATTGTACTGATGACTTTAGGATGCACAAATATACTTTTCTGACTAGACAGAGACACACACACACACAAGTTGACCACAGTGAAATTAGAACCCCCACTTAACTAGGTACCCCAGCTACAGAACTTGACCTTAATGCAAGTTCTAAGGCACAAGTCTGACTTTTACAAAGCTGTCAATTTATAGTGGATGGCATCATCACTGGATGCTTAAGAGAAGATGTTGGGAGGCCTGTATGAAATGGATGGATAGCCATAAATTACTATCAAGATATTAAAATTCTGCATGTTACCAGATTTATGAGTGTGCAAAGTGTATTATTTGCTGTTGTGTTTCCACTGTGCAGGTATACATTAAGAGACAGCTTTACAAACTATATGCAAATGGCTAACCACTTTACCAGACGTATTAGACAATCTGAATGTGTATTGTCAGTATAAAGATATACATTGTATGTAACAAAGATTTTTTTTTTATTTTTGCAGTGTAGTTGATATATTTGGGAACAAGTACTGAGAGACCAAGTTTCACGTGCATGGGTCCAAGTAACACATGACTAAGCTGTAAATATGTGTATAAACATTAAACAGTGCCTTCCCTTTGATTGTCTTTTTACGTGGACTTCAAAGGGATGAAGACTTAAGTATGCAGTAACCATAAGTAATACATCCTAATTAGCACTTTCCATAGCACACTGTTGAACTGCTGGTTTGCACAATTGATGGCAAAGTATTTGTGCATGTGAGATACATATTAAAGGACTCCTACTTAAACTTGAGAAGTATTTATCCATACTGGCTATGTTACACACATCTAGCAAATGTTGTGTCAAAAATTGTCAAACCTTAAAAAGTATACTGCTTTCCCAGTTTGCACATAGTAAAGTCACAAGCAAACATGGACCTCTGCTTCATTGATAATATTCTGACAGTTATATTGGTTTGCTTTACCTTCATACAAGCATGTTAAATGGAGAGGGGTGGCAGTCAGCACTTTGGATAGTAATGAGTGTAAGATACACACCTGCTGCTTTGCTGACTCTGTGGCAGTAGATGTAAGCTTATTGAGGTATTTAGTTTGAGCCCAGATGATACAGGGTTCAAATCCAGCTGTACCTAATAATTTTAAATATGTATTCATAATGTAATATCATGTTTCTGTGTGTTTCCTTATCGCATCTGGTTTAAGCAGCATTGTGTGGTGGTAACTGCACCATGCTGTAGAAAGTGAAGAGCAATTCAACTTTGCTCAGTACTGGTAAGCAATGCCAAATTCAGCTGAAAAGCAGATGACAAAATGTGAAGGGTTTCATTAGGGGATTTTTTATTTATTTGCATGATGTGTGATTCTAGCTTTTGACCAAATTAAATATGTTAAAATGGGGTAGATATGAAAGTGGTGAAATAGGGGAGCAAGCAGGGGGGGGGAGAACAAAGGAAAAGCAATATAGGAATGTGCAGGAGGGAGGTAGGAAAGAACCATAGCTATCCACTTCTCCAACAGTGTAGAATGAAAATGTGTATAGAATATTGGCGAATTTGGACTGTCACCTCAAAAGAGAGAGGTGAAAACAATGCAATAATGTTGTTTAGGCAATTGGACCAAATCTAGTGTGTGAAGAAGACATGTGCAACATGGAGAGCTATGTATGGGATGATATTTTTTACTGGGACAGGTGCCTATTTATGAGCTTTTTATTTCAGTAATACAGGAATGTTAGGTAAGGGATGCATGTATTTCTGGGTCAAGTAAGTAGGGTAGGTGAGGAAGTGGATGCAGAAAAACAGGGCAAACAAGACAAGAGACAAGAACAGTGAGTGACACAACATTTTGGGGGACACCATAACTGTGGGTATGAAGGGAACATCAGAAACACATTCTCATTAAACATTGGGACAGTGAGAATGTAGTCTTCACTCACAAAAAAGTCATTACTGTCTCTTTACCCCACTGGCTGTTGGAGTGCTTGATGTCTTTGTTTACACAGCATAATAGAGATTATCCTCTCCATCCAATGTTGGTGTGCAAGAATGGTGCTCTCTTCAACCTCATGCATCAAGAAAGCATCTCTTGGCAGGTGACACAATTCCCACCTCTGCCAATATTCCTTGTGGCTACTGCTGCACCAGCTGTGAGGGTAATGCTACCTGATGTGGAAGATCCAGGTAGTGCAGAGGCAGTGGAGGCAGTTTTGCCAGATTGGGTCCCAGATGTGCTGGGTATCAGTGCAGGAGCCGGTGAAGTGAGGGCAGGTTGAGCCACAGTGGTTGGCCTACTTCTATGCACTATAAAGCATTTTGTGAGTTGTCATAAACTGATGACATCAAAATGTTGGGACCACAAATATAAAAATAAAAATAGGAGATAAGTGTTGGGGTAAGAGAAAAAAGAGATAATTAGTACCATCATATATGGCATACAATAAATTAGTACAATATAAAGAATTTATTTCTACTTTTATATTTAAGTATATTATTTTAACAACTACAAACTATAACTGATGATTGCTCCAAGTAATCCTTACAATATGCATATAATGCACATATTCTTGATCAAATAATACAGATTACATTAACAGCATGGCACGTACAAAACTTCTGTTGGAGTTATTATGTAATATTTAAAAATTATTTTATTATCTATTTAATTGTGGTATTTGAACCCATAACGTCTTGCTACAGTATTACAATTACTCCTACAGTTGACTTGTGCTACAGACTGAAACATGCATGCTTGATTTTACAGTTAAGATATGCATGCTTAATTTGCTACTACTGTATAGAAGAGTAATACTTGAAATAAAATAATAGTTATGTTGCTCTGCATACATGCCACTTGCTTCCCCTCAGTCTTTTTATATGCTCAGCATGGGTTTCCCTTTTTGCTATTATGTCCTGGTTGGCTGTAGAATGAAAAGGAGAAAATAAGAGAAGAACATTATGCATACCAGTCTTGCCTACATGCAACTTTCTATCTAATTTACATTTTATTTATCTCTGTAGTTACACAACTGTGGGATTTCAGTAGTTCTAAACTCATCCAGCCACTAGTTGAGTGTATTACACTTGTGCCTTTTCAGGTCATTAAAGTTGTGCCTACACTGCTCGCCAATGTGTGGAATGCCAGTCTCACTGGAGACAGTCTTGGTCAGATTATTCCAAGCCTCAGATTTGTACTGAGACCTGGTATAATCCCTCTGCAGTAGCCTTTGGCTATGGTGCTTTACAAGGAGTCCAATAAAAAATCTGGACTCCTCCACACCCCACCTTTGAGCCCTAAATTGAGCACCTTCCCTTTTGCCTCCAGACATGTCCAATCAGAGCAAGCAGCAACAGTTAAGAGTGATTTCCCGCCAATTTATGTTGTTGCGTTTAATGTTAGTGCATTCAAGTATTTATGAGTATCATCAATTATAATCACAGAAACATAATTGTCAGTATGCCCTCAGTCACACATTAATTCATATGAGCTCCAGTATTATACATACTTATTGTTATTTATAATTATGTTTGCATTGCTTTGTTATTTGATAAAAGTGAGTGGACAAGCATTACTCTGGCTCTGTAATTGTGTAATTGTAGAACCATAATTGTACTGATACCCACAGTTACACATTTAATATATCTCTGATATCCTATCTATGCTCAATGTACATACTATAGATTTTTTTCCTATGTGTATTTTTCTATTGTTAATTTTTATACAAAGTAGAACACCAGTAAGAAAAGTGTAGGATTAGCTGGATTAGAACCCAGACTCATCTATACTGTAAGCCTTAACTTACACTTGCTGTCACAGGAACAGCTAGGCAGCAGCTGTATATTTTCATATTCATTACTATGTATGTGTGCGGACTACCACGCAATATCGCTTAACGTGTTTGTGTGGTGGCAGACCATACAGGATACAATGTATCCATTTTGAAATTGCCTACTGTCTGCTTGTCTGCAGGGGTTCTGGACTGGCAGATATTGTGGAAGATTGCTATCTGTCATGCAACACCACTTAGTAGGTTTGCATGATGGTAAACATAAAATGCATCAATGTATCCTTTTTGAACTTTATTACTTTCTGCTTCCTGTCTGCAGATGTTCTGTCTACTTCTTGTGTGGACTATTAGGCCATGTTTGCATGAAAGTAAGTGATGTGCAAATGTGACAGGCAAAGCTCAGCTTGTTTTATCCTTCTAAGCAGTGTTTATAAGGTTTCATCCTTACAACACAAATGTGGGGCTTGAACCATGCTCTACGTATAGTTTATACTGTGTTTATCAGGTGTGCTATACACATACTTCATTCAAAGCTGCAATTTATGCAACCTTTATCATACAAGAACCTTAACTTTAAAATTTAATGTATTTATCTTTTTCACTGTGTTTGTGCTAAGTCTTAATAAAGGAAATTTTTGCCAAAGAATGGAATGCCTTTTCAGAAATTTCTGATTTAGAAGGTATTTTTGATAAGGAAGTAACTTATACCTATCGAAAAGGGAGAAACATAAAGAATATTTTAGAGAATTGTCATAATGTCAACAGAACAAGCAAGAATAGTAAAGCTAAGAAAGGATTGTTTAAATGTGGTAGGTGCAACTATTGTATGCATCTACTGACTGGTACCTCAATTTACCTAGAGGCAAGAAATAAGACATTATTTCTAGATAGTTTTGCAAATTGTGACACTAGTGGCATCATTTATATTGCTATATGCAAGAAATGTTCTTCTTCTTTTTACGTCGGAAAAAGTGAAAGGAAGCTCAAACAAAGGATCTACGAGCACCTTTATGACGTTAGAATGAAAAAAGATAAAAATGCATTAAGCAAACATTCTATGAAATGTCCAAAAACAGGTTATCAATTTTTTGTGCTTGAAGTAGTTCCCAATAACCCCAGAGGTGGTATGTGGGAAACACTGATTGAATATAGGGAGTTACACTGGCAACTAATACTTGATTCAGGTAGAAATCTGGGATTAAATGATATGGTGTCTCTTGCACCAGTGCTTAAATTAAGGGCAGCAAAGCTCTAGCACTTTTTAATAAAAGTATATCTTAACACGTGCAATACCCATTTTCCTTAGGGAATTTGTAGATTTATTAAATATTTTCAATAAACTTTTATAAAACTATCATTAAACTTATTAAGATCAATTGTTTGGGTATCACATTTAGTAGTTTTTAACAATTATATATTTTAAACCTGTTTTTATTCAAGTCATTTTTTACTGTGATTCTTGCATTTGATCACTAGATGGTGTAAACTGCTACATAATATGGAACAGAGTTTATGGATTGTTTGTGACAGAATTAAACATTTAAATTAATTTATATTAGAATTTAATTTTAACAAATGTGTATACACTTTTAAAGTTGAAATGTACTTAACATTTGATTTTATACTTAAATATATTTCACAATTGTTATGGTGAATTTAAGTATCCAAAATATTAGGGTAATTTATTTGTGTTTCATAACATGATTGGTCAATTCAAATGTTAATTGCAGTAAATTTACTATATAAGGACAAGTCTTTATTATGGTTGTCATTACTGAAGAAGTTGATGATGAAACGTTGTGTTTTAACAAACGTATTGTGATTTTGTGGTCATCGTTCTTGCTGCTATTGTACTGGATACACAGTGGACATTAAATTTCAACTTGCTACTCTTTTTGGGACCTGATTTATTTGTACCTGAAGCTGGTGGTTATTGCTTTTATTTGTTTTATTTTTCCGCCTTGGCTCTGGTTGTCTTTATCATACAAGAACCTTAACTTTAAAATTTAATGTATTTATCTTTTTCACTGTGTTTGTGCTAAGCTGTGAACCATGCAAATATTACTATTTAAAAATGTAAACAACAGCACAAAAGAAATTGTAATGCATATTACAGATATTTGCACAAGCCTGGATTTGAACTGCCACACCAATGAACCTAGAAAACACAGTAAGGATGTCTTATCCCTCTTTGTCACAGAAACAGCTTTGCAGCAGGAATGTAAATCATTCTGCATACAAGCAAGGCCCATTCCATCCACATTATTAACAAGACATACAAAATGTATACTCTCTCAGTTGTTTGTGCATGTTAATTACATATTTAGTGCACTGACTGATCATACAGCCATTTATTAGTATTGTTTGTACCATTGCAGCTCTGTCTTGTCTTTGTATAGTGTTCATGCTTCTCTTATCTGAGCAGTAATCTCAGACATGCAGTCGGTAAGACATTCTGTATCACTGTCCTTAAAATGTATGATAATATTAAATGATAATAATATAGAGTTTTCAACAAAGGCAGATGAGTCTGGATATTACTGAACATAAACTGAGAAATGTGTGTTGCTCACTTCTATTTGAAACCTTGATATAATTACTTCTACACTTTGTAAGTGTAACATTGGTGACACACACACCCACTGCAGGTAAGGGAGTTTGAACTGCTGTTGTGTTTTCCTTCTTCCTACCAGTAATCATTCACAAATGCACTCCATTAGCAACTGACATTGAGGCAGTGCCTGCATTATGTTTACATCTGCTACATGGAACCAAACGTTTGGGATTCAGAAATTCTAATGAGTTCACATCTCATTTGCATCTTCTCAGTGCTCACAGGCTGAATCTACACTATAAAAAGGTAACCATGTAGCTAGGGAACCTGAAGGTGAGGTGAGCTGTGTGTGGACAATACAGAAGAAGATTGCTATTACTTTGGATTTATCTGCATAGAAGACTTCTGATCTCTGATCTTGATAAGGTATAATTGAATTTTTCAATTACATACTAGATATGCTCACATGTTACTAGGAAAATATTAAAGATATATATATATAGCTGTAACTGTTGGATACACACTACTGCCCTTCTGTAGACACACACACACACTGCAGTGAGAAGAATACTCCTGCCTATCTAAGGACACAGACTACAGAACACAATACTTATCGCACATGCCACAGCACAAGTCTGTTTTGGTTAGGACTGCAGGTGAACTTATAGCAGATGACAGTGAGAAGCCATGTGGGAGACAAGAGGCTGGGAGACTTGCATAGGTACATTGTTTCTTAGTGCCATCTGAGGTAATTGTCTAATAGCAGTCAACTGTTTGGAAGCCTAGCTGTGTAACAACACAGATACCCTTAATGAGCATACTTAGCTCTAACACAGAGCAAGGCTGTGAGCACCGCCAAGTGGCCCTGTCCATGCATGAGCACACAACATTATGTATAACACTTTGCATAGTTGTTGATATATGTGTGGAAAAGGTAATGAGACCCCAGGATTGTACTACTTGTTTGGGATGGTTTGACTGGGGGGAAACAAATGAATGTATTGTAAATAACATATTATTATTGTCATAACATATATTATTATTATATTATATATTAACATATTATATTATATTATATTATATTATATTATATTATATTATATTATATTATATTATATTATATTACACTATATTATATTATACTGTGTCCTTAGTTTGCAATGTTTCCACATGTAGTTTTATGTCATACAAAGGAAATGGACAATAAACAGCAATAGCAAAATATCATATATACAATTCCATAGTGCAATGAGCATTGGAGTTACATGATAGTTAACAAAGTGTACACACATGTGAGCTAGGCCTGTTTGTGCACAGGGAAGCAGTGTGCAAATAAATGGTGCATTGCTAATGCTTGCTACTATACCCCGGTCACATCTGTACTCCACGCCGGCTTTTTGCAATGGCTAAGAGCATTATTTGAATGAACCCATTTTCTATTTTTTGATGTCTGCTTTCTAGGAAATCTGGTTTTCCCCTGTTTCCACAATGTTGCATATCATGCAAACAAGATAAGCTTAGCCAATTTTTTTTTGGGGGGGGGGTGCAGCACATCATGCAAAACTGGAATTAAAAGAAGACAAATAGGAAAATATATTAAAACTAAGGGTCACATATGGAAAATCTATATAAACACAGTAAAACTTGATAGTACACATCACAAATTTCTACATATGTTAGGATTTGAACCCTCACGCCAATACAGCTGCAAAAAACAGGAAAGATGTCTTAGTCCTCTTAGCCACACAAACAGCTTTGCATCAGCAAAATGGAAAGTCATTCTTCACACAACCAACTGCATCAGAATGTACACTGCTATTAAACCATCAGCTGTAATTTGTACATTTAATTCTCTTTACTATATCTGGACATAGAGCAGTTAGTGTTAACACAACCTGTCATAGTTATGCTTACAACTATACAGCTCTGTGTTACCTTTCTGTGTTTCTTGATCATTTATCAGTTTTCTAACACATGGAGTATGTAAGCCATTCTATATCATTGGCCTTAATATGTGAGAGGATATTAACTGGAATAATATGATATGCATTTGTCAACAAGTCCAGGTTGGATGGCACAAACACACATATACTGTTCTTCTGGGAGTAGCATAGCTGAGTTACTGTTCATAGGTGTTTACTAGGCTAACAACCACAAGGGCCTTTTTAAGCCTAGCCATGCATCCCAAATCTCTGAAAAGTTCTGATACCCTTGATAAGTGTAATCATGAGCCTGAGAGATGAACCATTTGCAAGTTACCTATGTCCATTAGAGACATAGGTGCCAAACCAGAGAAGAATTTCCAGTTTCAATCCAGTTGTCCAAGTTGCACTTGATTTGGGTTAGAGAGGAACTCTGCTTCACATGGATGGGGAGCCTGTTCCATAGATGGGGGTAGCCTCTGGGATACATACCTATCTCTCCAGCAGGTCCTATTTATATCACAGGCAAGGTTTAATACTTTAGAATGGGTAATTCTGGTGCTGTCTGTTTTATGGATATGCAGGAGGTCAATTAGAGTGGTATCTGACAATGCCCTGTATGCCAGGCATATGTCCCCTCAAAAGCCTGTAGGAGACAGAATACAGTGATAGGGCCTTAAGGTGGTCTGCATAGGATATTTACCTTACACCCTGTATTCTTTTTTGTGAGGAACCTCTGTGGATGTTCCAGTTGTTGGATATGCCTGGTTAAGTACCTACCAAAGGGGGCATTGTACTCAATGATAGGGCTGATGAATGCTGAATACAGTGGAACAATGACTTCATTGGACTTAGATGTCATACCTTTGTTTATAAATTGCACAACATAGAATGATTTCCTCACCACTGTAGACACATGATGGTCAAAGACTACATTACTATGTATGTATGTCCCTAAGTTCCTGACTACTGGGTCAACGCTAAGGGGTATGTTGCTAATATGATAATTACCAGGGATGAACGACTTCACAAAGGATACTATTATGCAATTCTTGGCATTTAGTTTTAGTCCACGGCTCTGAAACCAGTTGTTTGTCTGTGTCAGCCTTGCCTGAAAAACATTTGTGTCAGTGTGGGATTGAATGACAGCTCCTAATTTGCAATCATCTGCAAATTTAGTCAGCCAGAGACCACTGACATTGGCTTTGACTTCTGAGAAGTAAATGTCAAAAAGGAGAAGTCTAAGGACTGATCCCTGAAGAACACCATTTGTGGCTGGCCCCTTTGTAGAGATGGACTCCCCAAAAAGCACTACTTATTGCTATTTCACATGCAAAGTATCTGGAAATCTCAGGATTAGAGCCCTGACCACCATCACATAAACTACCTGCCTTAGTCCTTTGAGCTTTTGAGCTGTTATGGCAGGAACAAGGGTACATTCCCCTCTTTTGTTGGGGGGGGGCAAAGCTCAGTTACTATTATGACACAAACAAGTCTGGCATCTGAACCTGCAATGTGTATAATCATTTTCTAATGTCTGTCTTCAATTATTTAGCAGTACAAAGGTACAGTGCTAAACTGAGGCCATGCAGGGAACATCAGAATTCTTTAGGGGTATGACTGTGTGAATTTTTCAAGCCAGAGACCTGCTAATTACTAATGGACAAATATAACTAATGTAAGTGTCTAGTGTCACATGTTAAGGTACTTTCTGTACAAATCTACAATGTACTTGCTTACTGTACCAAGTTAGGAAATACAAGGATATGACATATTAAAGAATACACTCTAGGTGCAGGGCTAACTTAAATTAGAATATTCATAAACATGTATAAATAATGAAGAAACAAGCAAAAACCTCATTGAAATAAATTCGAATTTATCAATTAATTGCTTAATATGATTAGTCAAATGACTCATGAGGTAACATATGCTGGCTGTCAAAAAATAATATAATAAATGGATTAAACCAACAATTTTAAAATAAATATAGCATCTTGACTTATTTTGGTGAATGTAGGATCCTCATCATTTAAATAGCTACTTCATTTTAAATAAAGGACGGATGTATCACTTTTGTGAAATGTTAAGATGGTTCATTAAAAAATAATTTATTAAACTAATAATAAAAAGAAGCTATTTATACTAACTTATTCATTTATACTGATCTAAAATGACCTCTTTCAATTTGCAGATATTTGAGTGAGTCTAGATGTCCTTTCAATTCGCAGATATTTGAGTGGGTCTAGACATCTTTGCAGCAACAACAAATCTTTATTGTTCTGAATCTGAATGTCCCCCAAGTGGAATACAGGGCCAGTCAACTAAGTTCTTAAGGATATTGTTATTTTTGAGAAGACAAATAGTTTTAGACAGAGTGCTAAAGATTATTTTTCATGAAGAATTAAAAGTCCATTCTCCAGTGACACAGGAAATGAGGTCTTATTTAACTTTATTTTATTATTTTCTTCAAAAACTTAGTAGTCAGCAAGCCTTTCATTTTGCAGAAAGTTTTAGTAGGTTAGTTACAGTCACAACTCATCTACTTCAAGAGGTGTAGAACTCTGGACAGATTTCAAAACAAGTTTATTGTCCAAGTTGGGTACACATGTAACAATAACTAGTCCAGTTGACCAAAAATATATTTTATATTTGAAGACATCATGAAAAAACATCCCAAGCATCTTATTCCTTTTGCTTCTGTATTTTCAGTTTTTAAGTCTCTTACCAAAAAGATATTTTGCTTCAATAAAATTTTCAGTTTTTGTTTCTGTTTCCTTTAATCTTCTGTATATGTCATTACCAGATTAATCTAAATATTTATTTGAATATATTGCTGTCATGTCAGGTTTATTTAAAAGGTCAGTTTGCTGGATGAAGATTGGTGGCCCATGTTAGAAAATAAATAACTTGCTATATGTCCTTTTAGTAATTGTATTCATTTTGAGTACTTTGGAAAGAACTAATTTGCTTTCTTTATCAGTTCCCAATAATGAAGACAATCTTAAATGAAATGTGAATGAAAACAAGTTTTGATGAAATTTAATGAAGCACAAGTTTTGATTATATTTAATGACATCTTTTAAATAAGAATCATGCAAAGGTTACAGCTAATAGAAGGAAAACAATTCCTTTCAAATATAGACTTTGTATTGAAGCAGCAGTGCAGAATTTTCTCCCATGTGGCCATCTTGGATGGAATGCTCATTAAAGTTACTTTCTAAGTAAGAGGTGATTACCTTTCAGAATTTTAGCTCTACAGCAGTATCCATGTAATTTACAACATATTTCTTTAACTTAAGAATATCAAACATGTAATTTTTCCATATGTACCTGAACACTTTTATTTTTTATTTATGCATTTCTTTTTGCATTATGCCAACTAATCTATCATTTCATTACTAAATCATGTTACAAGTGAACATTTTATATTTGCCTACCTTGTTTCATTCATTAGTATAATAATTTTTGGTAATCTTAAAAAATGCAAGAGGTAAATAATGATAGCCACATTATAGCATTATCTTTCTTTTCTCTGTGGCATGTGAAAGTCCGGAGTGCAATGACTGACATGTTTCCCAGAGAATGTTCCCCTTCTTTTTTAATATTTTGGAGTTTCATTGATTAACTTAATGAATTCACTTCTCTTAGTTTTTATTTTTGTCAGTTAAATGTATATTCTAAAAACATGGATATCTCTACCAATAGAATCTTACCTGTGATTATGTCATTTGTCATGCTGAAGGAGCTATCTATGGAATTAAATACACACCTCATGTTATTTTCGTTTATACTTACACTAAATATTGAATACAATCATTTGGTTTAATTTACAGTCTGCTCAGTTAACACATTTGTGTTAATGTTTTAATTACTCTTCCCTGGACAAAGTAATACATTTTAGAAAAGTATGGTTCTTGAGTGCAGACATAACTGGTGGAAGGTAGTGTGTTTCTGTAACAAGAATATGTTTATGCTTGATATTATATAGATAAGCAGGTCGAGACAGCTGAATGATTTCATTTTGGTGTTATTTTTCACTGTCATTGACTGGCAGGTTAGATGAAGGGTAAGACAGTACTATCAGTATTAACATATTAAAACTTTTTCTTTAATTTGTGGATAAAATTATTACATGAAGATTTCCTAACTAATGTTCGAGGAATTTGAGATATGAGACATCTCACAGCTGTGCTGAGAGGGATCATCATCATCTCAGAATCACCTGCATAGTTATGACACATGATGCTAAGTGTTGCACTGTGTGCTACATGTCTATAAATTCACAGTAATGTTTTTTTCAGGGAATCTGAATTACATAAAACTAGTATACATATACAACATAATCTGCAGTGTGGTATTTTTGTAAGTTTCAGTTACAAAGCTAGGTCAGATTTATAGGTAGCATGGTTAGTGATTTGACAAATCAGCCATGTAGCATGTTTTTAATCATTTCCTTCAATTAGCCAGCATTGCTGGGCCTAGACATATTTTAAATTCCACAAATGTAAAATTTTCACAAGCAAAACAATGATAGAATTAAGACTTGTGCAATACATTTTTAGATACAAGACATAATGGGCAAAAGGAAAAGATATAGAAAAGAGCTACCTTACAGAAAAAAGATGGGAGCTTTTTCAAGAAAATTAATTTCAAGATAATATTTAAAAACTGAAGTTTATAAAATTACACAGAAGCAGTTTGATGAAACCTGACTACTGCCAATGTAATCATGATGTAGCCTGTGAAATCCTTTTAATTCATCATGCTGGCAAACTATAAGCTCTGTATATTTTTATTGTCTGTCATAGAATGAAGTCTGTCTCTTCATTTCAATTTTTCTGCTTTATTTTCACAAAGTGAGAACAAACATTGTCAAGTATAAGCAAAACTAATTAACATTGCATTTAATCCCAACAAAATTGATGAGCTCTGCTTTCACAGCAGAATAATTGAACACTCAGAATGCATTCTGATAATAAGAAATGGTTACTGCTTTAAGAAATCCACACAGTTGTTTCAAGTATAGACAAGTTGTAATCTGGCAATAGTGACTAGAGGAAAAGTAATTATCGTAACAGATGGCAATCTGTTTTAGTAGTAAGAGGCAGACTGGTTTATTTTTGTAGAGCTGGGAGCTGTTACTGTAACTACCAAAAGCATTTCCTAAAAAAGTTGACCTTTAACATGCCTTGTAATTCTTGTATAAGTATTTCCAAGCTAAGTGTATAATTCACATTGAAACACAGCTATGAGGTAAGACTTTTTTAATGCAAATAGGAAACCATTTAAGTGTTAGCAGCATTTTGACTCAATAAAATACAATTATTATATTTACAGGTACTGAGTAATAAGCTACTTAGCTAATTTTTTTTAGCTGCACTTATTATTTCTCAGGCTGTAACAGCAAACTTCATGAATATGCAAACTGATCTACAAAGATGGCTACTCTCATGGAATTTGAATTGCAGACTTCATGTAGAGGATGGAAAAGATAAAACCAGGTTTAGTGCAATACTTTGATTTACGTTTTCTCCAGGATTCAATAAACTCCATGTAGGGTTTGCACAGAGCCTACACTGAGTTTACATGTTAGCATAATGCTGCGCAGTAGCAAGCAATGCATATTAATAAGGCATGGCATGCCTAAGCTAGGCTTCCTGGCCGGCATGGGTGTTGCTGGCCAGGAAACAGAGTAAGTAAACATAGATATCAATTCCGTATAAAACAGAGCACCTATGGTCTGTGGATTTGTGTGGAATGCCACAATGTCCACCAGGGTTTCACAGATAGCTGAGAATCTGTTAGTGCAACACATCTCCACAAAGGCCAACATAATGAAAGATATTTAGCTAGTAATTGGGACATATTTGCCATAGATGTTATACAGACATGTGGTAGAATGAAATGCAAATATACCTGCCATCCTTCTTGAGAAAGATATGGGGATAAAGGTATACATAATGGGGGAACAAAGGCCAAAAATAGGGACAGATTTCTAATATTGCACTTTCAAACTTAGAAAGTTGATAGCATAAACATTCTCAACAGCATGAAATTTGAAACTCAAATGCTAGTCATCAGTTTCTGACTTCACTCTGCAATGGCATGTCAATGATTTACCAGAAAAAAACATGCTTTGAGGAAAATATCACAAATATGAGGCAAAAAATGGACATTCTGCACAAATCTGGAGAGTTAAGAGGTATGCACTGAAATATATGGAATATTGAGTCACATCAGTTCAGAGATCATCCCACTGATATGACAGAAAGCCACATATTAGGTAAGGAGATCATCTGGACATCCCTGGAATGTCTGGACAGTTGAGAGGTATGAATGTGAAGTATATGGTCCAAACACAGTACAGAACACTGTACCTACAGTGCAGAGTATTGTGATAACCCATTCCTAGCAATCTGTACTGAAGCTGTGTTAATGACCTGTAATGGGACATAGACTGCCATGTAAAATTATCACTCAGGGGAAGTGTGTTTATTGAATAGGGACACACAGATGAATTGCAGGAATGAACACAGGACAGGTAAAACTCCCTGATGTGCAGCAGAGGAGGGCATATCAATGGAAGATTGTTGTAGCAGCAATACCAAGCACATATCTATATGGTGTAGTATGGATTGTACAGTGAAAATGTATTGTCTGTGACTGTCACACAAGGTAACCTAACAATCGGGAAGATGTCTGAGTTTAATTAGCATGCTTACATAAATAATGCAGAGGACATCTATCAGGGATCTGACATATAATTGGGGATGGGTGCACACTGTGGAGTTGTGCAAACTGATATACCTGGATATAAGTGTACTCTCAGCAGAGGTCTCCAGCAAGGTGACCACAGGTAAAGGATTATGGAAAACATTACAAGAACCAACAACAATCAGATATCAGAATAATACCACCACTAATCCCATGACTCTGACATAACATATGTGATGTGGAGTGATAAGAGATGAGCCTGCACACACACACACACACACACACACACACACACACACACACACACACACACACACACACACACACACACACAGAAACACACAACCACACATTTGAACAACTATTATAATACATCCACACTCTATGAGGGTAACCATGCATGCTGTCCTGGCACTGTAATATTTGCAGGAGGTGTTTGGAGGGACACTGCTATACCTGTATGTGACAGTATGGGCAATACAGGCTAGTTGCCTTGTGTACATGGTATATATATATATATATATATATATATATATATATATATATATATATATATATATATATATGTGTGTGTGTGTGTGTGTGTGTGTGTGTGTGTGTGTGGCACAATCCACACTGTCATGAATGATATACATGCCATTAATGCTGTAAAACACCTATGCATGTAGCGTGTGCATAAGCAGAACATGTAGCACGCATGTATCTGGTGTAACAACTCGATTGGTGTTGCACACCATCAGATAGTCATGTATATTCCACAGAAAGAATACCTAGATATGTCCAATAAGCTATGTGACAGCTCACTGTGATAAAGGTGATACACTTCAGTTACACATCACTGGAAGATGTGTAGGGATGTACATGAAGAAGGGTGCATTGTACACAGTTATTCATGTGATGAAAGCTGGGAACCATGAATGTATTATGGTCTCTGATGTGCATGTCCTTCACATACCCAGTACTTGTGTTACATTTAAGGGAGTAGTTAGCACTGTGACCACATGTTGGTGGATGTACCACTTACTATGTACCTCAGGACATGGGGCATGTCACTGTCCTATCTAGGACACAATAGAAGAGTCTTCATGGGTTTTGTTCAAGCAGCTTTATTTTATACAAACACATCACTATAGAAAATGACTGACTTTAACTTACATAACTTATATACAAATTAACAACTGTGACCTTGCAAGCTCTCTCCCTAGCTGCTCTTTCAAAATAGCACTAGGAATTGCACGTGTCGAGAATTTATACCTGCACGTACAGCCATGATGTGCTTCTTAAAGATACAGTGTACACGTCACTTGCACTCTGATCTACATCTTCCCTCCTTGAGAAATAGATCACATCATGTTATAATGCTATATGACATCCAGAAATCACAGGTAATTCTTGGTCATGCATTATACAATACTAAATACACTGATATATGCAGTCTGGTTCACATTGCTGTGTATTTCAGACAAGGCTTAGATACTCACCCATATCATGTAACATAAAATTGGGAATGAAATTTTGCAACTGGAACTGTCTCTGCAAAATGGTTGACCTGTGGAATGTTTGGATCTTTTTTCTGGAATGGAATCAGAATTTTGAACACATTCTGGTATGGGAACAATATCTGATTCACTCTTAGATTTGGATTCTACATCACAGAAACAATGTTGTGATGGTAATGATGGTTTTGATGTAGGAAGAAAATGTCTACGGTTCCTCCTTTATTCCACACCCTCAGAGTCTACCAGGTAAGATCTCAGCTCTGCACAGATGCCTGTAATCTGTCCTATTCAATCAAAAGGTTTTAATGTCTGGATTCATACCATCTCTCCTGCCCTCAATGGACAAAGTAAGCTACTCAATCTGTTGTAGCTAGATTTCTGGATATTATGCTTTTTCAACAATTGAGCTTAGATGGTTTTATTGTTCTTAGGTGTAGCCTTCGATAAACTAGAAGTAATGAGTAGCATAGTTCTAGTTTGCCTGGAAAGTAGTCTTTGAGCAGGTGAGCCAAGAATATCATCACGGGGTATGTTTCTGAGATTAAGCAATTTTAAGAACACATCTGTATTGTCACACTATGACCTTTCAAGTAACTGCTTTGCACTTTGCACTGCATGTTCAGCTAGACCATTGGACTGAGGATATTAAGGACTAGTAGTGACATGTAGAAAGCCCCATTCTTTTGCAAATTTCTGAAACAACTGGCTAGTAAATTGAGTGCCACTGCCAGAAATAAGTTTATGTGGACTAGCCCAAACTGAAAAATGATGTTTCAACTTCAAAATAACAGCAGTGGGCTGTTAGGTTAGGCAGTAGATCTGTCTCAAAACAATTCAAATAAGAGTCTACCAAAACCAAGTAGTGTTGATTGTTCCACTCAAATATATCAGTTGCTACAGTAGACCAAGGTAGTTCAGGAAATGGACTTGGCTGAAGTGGTTCTCTTTGCAAATGTGGTCTAGTACTATTGCATACTGAACATGGAGAAAATACTTTATCAATGTCTTTTGATAATGAAGGCCAAAATACTAATTTTCTTGCTCTTCCCTTACTAGATGTGGATCTTGGGTGACCACGATGCAAAATCTGGATATATTCTTGTTGTAAGGAACCCGGAACAATAATTTTAGGACCTTTGAAAATAATGCCATCTTCCATCAACAATTCATCTCTGTAAGGAAAATAGGTTTGTACTTCAGGTGGTACACTAGATTGCTTTAACGGCCATTCAACATTAATGTAGTGATTGAGCTTCTGCAAAATTGGATCAGTCTGAGTGTGAGCTGTTTTTTTTTTCCAAAAATTCTTTATTTATTATTTTAATTGATATAAGGTAACAAACATAGTATAATATGTAGAGGTAACATCACCTCAAAAAAAAAGAGGTCATTATACATTATTGGTAGTACAGTAGTAAGTAAAACAATCAAACAATACTATTTACACTATATACATAGATGCGTTCAATACTCAGTAGAGAAATTGTTACAGTTCAGTGAGAGTTATTGTGATTAGAAATATACATTACAAAGAGGGGTGAGAAGAAAAAAATAAGAAAAGTTTTGTGGGCTATAGATATAGGTTAATATGGAACCTTTTATATGTAATTAATTTTACTATATTGTAATAAGCTAGGCCAGAATAATATTAAAGGTTTGTTCCCATAATTTCCTGTGTTCGATGTTTTTATTCCCCTTGTCAATTAAAATCTTTTGGGCTAAGAGATGCTTGGTTGCCATTAATCTAAAATTCTCCCCGGAAATGTTAGTTAGGTTAAGCCAGTTGGTTGCTATATAGAGTTTTATTAGGAGAAAAAGATTAATCATAGTAATTGCTTGAGTTTTAGAGATATTATTTGGTATGATATGTAGGAGAGTAAATTCCCAGGTGAATGTGGATGATTGATAGCCCATTTTTTGTAATTGAAATTTAAGGGAGTTCCAAAGTTTAAATACACACTTACAGCTCCAGAACAGATGGAGTATATCGGCCGATAGAGTTTTGCAGTGTGGACAAAGAGGGGATTTCTTAGAGTTAAATTTATGTAAAATAATAGGAGGGAAATATGCATTGTTATAACTCATGAGATGGGTGAATGCCAGTTTTTTAAGGGGTATGGATTTATTTGTTAAATTAATTGCTTGAATTAGTTGAAAGTTATCAATGGATGGATTATTCTTTTTCCAAAAGTCCAAAACAAGTATGTCTTTTTGGAATTTAATGTCTTGGATTAATTTATATGAATTAGTTATATATTTTTTAGTTGAAAGGATGGTCTTCCATAGGGAATTACAAGTTAATAAGTCATTGTTGGTTATGTTTCAGTTTTGCAGATAGCTGGAACATAGTTCTTTAATTTGCCTTAGAATTACTAGATAGGATTTGGGAAGGTTCAATTGATTCCTCATTTCTTGTATAGAACCGTATAGAAGTGAGTATATATCTTGAATGGTTATATTAATTAATCTAGGAAAGGGATTCAGGTTCAGGGTCTGATTGTTTATTTTGAGGTTGGGGTGAGCTCTTAACTCATCAAGTCTAGTGGTGGAAAAGTTATGCACTGACATCACATCAAAATCAAAATTCTCTTCACCAAACTGTTCTGTAGTATTTCTGGGTGATCTGGATAAGGTATCAGCTAGATAAAGTAATTTGCCTTTTGTGTAGACAAATTTGAAATTGTACTTTTGCAACTTGTGCATCATTCTTTGTAATCTTGCTGGAGCAGAATGCATAAGCTTCATTAGAATAGTAACTAGAAGTTGATGGTCAGTTTCAATCTGAACAGTTCAACCATAAATATAATCATGAAACTTGAAACATGCAAATACTATTGCCAAAAGCTCCTTCTCAACTGGTGCATAGTGCATCTCAGTTTGGGTTGGTGTTCTAGATGTATAAGCTGTTGGTCTGCCCTCTTGAAGTATAACTGCGCCAAGACCAAATTTTGAAAGATTAACTGGTTTGTTCACATAATAGTATCTTAATGTAGGTGAGGTGGCAATTTTCTGCTTGAGGTCTTTAACTGCCTTCTGGTGTTGTTCCGACCATGACCAAGCAACATTTTTGTGTGTTATTTCTCTTAAAGATGCTGTCAACTCACTGAAGTCTGGTATAAACTTGCCTAAATAGTTGACCATGCCTAAGAAACATTGTAGCGCTTTCACATTATCTTGTACTGACATCTCTAGAATAGCTGCTTGCTTGGTCGGGTCCGGTTTCAAGCCTGTACTTGAAAACAAATGGCCTACATAGGTAACTTCAGGAAATCTGAATTTGCACTTCAGAGGATTGCGCATCAAGTTTACTTCACGTGCTCTGTCTAGAACTTTCGTGAGGCCTCTGTCATACTCTGCTTCACCATTGCCTCCAACCAATAAATCCTCTACTATTATGGCACAAGGATAACCCAAACAAAATTTGCTCCATTGCACGCTGGAAGACTTCACTTGCAGAATTTTTTCCAAATGACATCCTTAGCAATCTGTATCTGCTAAATGGCGTATCAAAAGTAGTTAGAAATGAGAATTTATGATTGAGTCACTTGCCAAAATGAACTCTTTGATCCAAGACAGAAAATACAGTAGCATTTGGGATTAGAGCTGCAACTTCTTTGACTGTGCACATTGGATGATATGGTCTCTTTAATGCTTTGTTCAGATCTCTTGGTTTAATACACATTCTGATTTCATCTGAACTTTTTTTGTGAGCAGCTACCATGGACAACACCCATTCAGTTTGTTCTGTGACTGGACAAATCACATCTTTCTGCACCACTTTATCCACCTGAGCTTTAACTTTATCCTTCATAGCTATAGGAACTCTTCTGGCTGGTCTAGATGAAATAAAAAGACCCAATGCAGGATCAACTTGAATAAACCATAAACTCTCGACCACAATGTAAGGTACGAAAAGGCACAAGCACTGGTCTACGAAGACAAAATGATTTTATTCCAAACGAACACAATGACTCACTGCTATTGAATGCCTATGTTGTGCACATCATAAGTCATGCCATCATACTGAGGTCTTAGAATTGTATGCCTGCACTATAGTCAAACCTCATCACAACACTAATAGAGTATAATGATTTCTTTTACAAGTACCTCACCAGACATATGTAGCAGCTGTTTAGACCAGGGGGCTTTCTCAGCAAGGTAACACAGGGCCTAAAAACCATGCAATGATGTATGTAGATAGATTAACAGCTATGTCACTGTAATCTTTAGTGTATAGGATGACGTAACTTCTGCCTTACCACCAGGACAGTCTCTAAACTTTCTCTGGTGGGAGTACTGCATATCCAAAATTATGATATAACTGATAACATTAGCAGTGTTTCTTGAGGAGAATATAGCAGTGTCCCAAATGCTGGTGTAAACTGCTTACTGTAATATCAAGCACAAGCTCACACACACACACACACACACACACACACACACACACACACACACACACACACACATACACACACGCACACATGCACACACACACAGATGACTGCAATGAAAACAGAACCACTAACTATCTTAGGACACAGACTACAGAACACAGTACATTATGCAAACTCCATGGCACAATTTTGATTTGTACAGGTGTGCAGGTGAACTTATACCAGATGACATCAGCAGGCCATATGGGAGAGAAGATGTTGGAAGACCTGCATGAAATAGATGTGTAGGCATGTGCAAGTACCAAAATACTGGCAAGCCATGACATTAGAGTATAACTGTTGGACATATACTTTTGTTCTTCTGTCTAGAAACACCCCCCCCACACACACACACACAAAGATGACTGCAGTGAAAAAAGAACCACTACCTAACTGCACAGACTACAGATCCCAGCACTTAATGCAAGCACCATGATAAAAGTCTGATTTATACAAGAATGCAGATGAGATTATAGTAGATGATATCAGCATTCCATGTGGGCAGAAAAAGGCTGGGAAGCCTGCATATGCACATAGATTCATAGGTTTATGTGAAGCTACTAGCCTAATAGCAATAGGGTGTTTTGAAGCCTAGTTGTGTAAGAACACAAGTACCCACACTGAGCATAGTTGGATGGTCATTTTTAGCAGAGCACGTTTGTGAGCAGCACCAACTGGCCCTGTCCATGAGGGACATAGGTCCTAGCCCAAAGCTGACTTTACAATCACCCAACCAGTAGTCAAGGTTGCACTTGAACAAGGTCATTGAGGAGCACTGCTTCACTCACAGTGGGAGCCTATTACAGAGGAGTGTGAATCATTGTAGGATATACCTGTCTCCCCAGCATGTTCTGTTTATGTCACATGCTAGGTTGAGAACCCTGGGGCAAATTATTCTTGCCCCATCTGAATTGCATAAGTCAATCATTTCAAGAAGGGCACGGTCTGAGACTGCTCTGTTGGGCAGGTGTAGGTCACTTCTCAGCAGCCTACATGATACTGAGTACAGGGAGAGGTATTCAATTTTTCCATGTATGTCATGTTTGCAAGTATGGAAGTGTCCCAGGCACAACTCTGTTTTTTCTACAATTACTGCAATTGTTTGGTGAGGTACAGACAGATTGGACCATTGTACTATATTATTGGTCTGATAAGGGAGAGTACAGCAGAGGTATGACTACCCTGGTCTTGGCTGTGATGTCCATATGTATGATGTACACACTGCAGATTGTCAGTTTCACCACTATGGGCACATAGCGATAAAAGTTTAGATTACTATCAACATGTGTTCCCAAGTCCCACAACACTGTATTTGAGCTTATGGGAGTGCTATGTATATCATAATTAGCAGGAGTACTTCATTGACAAAGGGGACAATGAGCCATTGTATGCTTTCAGGTTTAGTCTGTGAGTTTGGCACCAGTCATTAGTCTGTGTCAGCCACTTCTGTAATATGTTGCCATCACTGAGGGACTCCATACAAGTGCATCTAGTTAACAGGCATCTGAAAACTTGGTAAACCACAGGCCATATACTGTTGCCTGTGATTCAGGGAAGTAGTTTCAAAACAGTTGAGAGCCCAACACAGATCCTTGTGGTATTCCACTGGTAAGTGGGCTAGTGTTAGAGGTGCAGTCCCCAACTTTGAGACTGTGTGTTCTGTCATTGAGCCAGTTGGCTATCACTAGAAGACATGAATGTGGGATAGTGTCAAAAGCCTTACATAACTCAACATAGGTGGTAGGTCTGTTATCCTTCATCAATGTCTTTTGGATCAGTATCCAAGAAGTCCACAAGGGTCAACAACCAAGATCTACCCTTGACATAACCAAAGTGGGTAGGGACAAGTGTGTTGAAAGTCACCTATACCCCTGTGGATATGGTCCATGCTGACTCCTTCACTAAACTTGCAAATGAGGCATTTTAAGCATATTTGTTAATAGCTGAAGTTCTGCATGTTACCAGATTGATGTGCATTGCACAGCAGACAGCATTTTATATTACATTTTCTTTGACATTGGCCTGTGCCACATGATGTCAGTGTCTCAGCAGACTCCTGTGATGATGGTGGCCAAACTGAGGCACAGTCATGGGGTGCAGAGGTTGAATCTGACACTGAGTTTGACATACAGCCATCCCGTACATTTCCATCAGACACAGACAGTAGGTCTACACCTACCCAGTCCAGTGACACCACAGATATTGGACAGGTGAAGGGCAAGGATATTGATCAGGAAAGTGTGGCTACTGTGGCTTCAGTGCCACACAGGAGGGTTGATGGAGTGCTTGGAGGAGGCCTGCTGTCCCTCCTCCACCTGTTGCAGGTGTTTCTTCCCATGCTACTCAACGTATGTCTAGGGCTATCATGGAAGCACAGGTACATTCCCATAGGTGCTCCAGACAAATGCTCAGGGTTGTGGATGTGGCACAGTCTGACATGCATGACTGCCTCCACTGTGTTGCTGATTCACTAGATCAGATGAATGACGCTTTGGAACAAGAGGTGTCTGTCATGGAATGTGTAGTGTCTGCTGCTAGTAGGGGAACAGCATCATTATGGGCATAGGTCAGCCACATCATCTGCTTTCAGCCAACTTGGCCATGCCCAATCCTGCTCCTATAATGGCAGTACTTCCACTGCACTGTCAGTGAGTGCTCTGTCAACACCCAGACATGACAAGCCATGGGTTTGTGGTTCTGGGTGTCCCTGTGGAGAGAGTTCATCCGGCAGAGATTGTTCACATTCAGGAAGCAGCCGTGCATCTGACCACAAGAATGTTTGTGCCAGTGAAACTGCTGACATCTACAACACACAATACAATATTTATTTCTATTGCTCATCAGTACTGACATAAAAATCTTTGGCTTACCCTCTGCAGATGGGAATCTCCTTTGCAAGCTGGATGGGCCTGGAAGAAGTTAAGCAAGAATTAAGGTCAACATTATCACAATTAAAAGTAACACAGGTGGTAATACCTTTACATGTCCATTAACCATACTGTCAGCAAGGATGTCAACTCAAATGTAATAACTGTACCGATCTTTAATTCCTCCATAAAAAATACATGTGACACAGAAGTAACATACTGATTGCAATTGATTTACTATACAACGGTATTCAATGGTTGAGATAGCAAAGCCTCCCTGGAAGCTCCTCCTGAGATGTGATTGCTGTCTGTGATACTGTTGTTCCCACATTCAGGACATGCTGTACTGCACTCTCCTGTGAGCTCTCTGAATCCCTGATATTAGCCAGGAACTCTTCATTGTGTCTTAGTGGTGGTTTCTTAGCAGGCCCTCCCCTGTACCTATCTGTTCCCAGCCCATTGGACGTGCTCTCCTTCAGGATGTGATCATGTTGGTGGCCCAGTTGTGCACCTGCTTGCATGTCCTGCTGAGGCCAGCCATGGCATTCAGATCAGCAACTATCTGTTGCCAAATTTGCATCTTACATGACATATTTCCCCATTCCCTTTCCAGTAAAAAAGCACCATGTTGTTTAAAGGCTTCCACCATGACTTGGTTCTGTGCATCAGTGAAGGGTGGTATCTGAAGATTGACATGCCTGGGTGACATACTCCTAGGTGTCCTAAAAAACAATCAAAGGGTAATACACATAAGTATCATATAAGTACTGAATAATTCTTTCCAGACAAAATAGAAAAGGTAGCCAGTCAGTAATGCCCCATGTAGAAACATACAACAGTCTACAGATATGAAATATGAACACAGGCCAGACGCAAAACAAGGAGAGTAACAAGAGCAACATATCCTTGTTTGTGCCATAACAGTATCTCACCTTTGCCCACCCCCCAAAAAAAAAAGAACAGGAAAATGACACATTTTGCTGACAAATCATCTTTGAAATGCTAAAAGTTCAATCAAAGGAACTGTCTCTGAAACATTTGTACATATTTACCACAGTGCATTCTTTTTTCATGTATTGGCAATTGTGTATACCTCTAAAATGTATTGGCAAAAATGCCCATGCCATCAGTACACATCTAAGTAATGCATACAGATAAAAGTGTGAAATTCTTTGCTTCAGAATTTTCTTAACTACATTCCAGCATATGCAGTATGTAGCTGACCAAATGAAAGCATACCTTCTGAAGTTCAGTACTCCTTTGTACAGATATATCCTGAAGAAAAAGTGTTTTTGCAGTCTTCCAAACATATACAACTCTCCTCACCATCAGTTTGCCTAGCTACATAGTTGCCTTTTTATATGTTGTAGATTCAGGGTTATTAGCAGGGTGAATATGCAAATGAAGTGTGAAATCATTAGAATTGCTGTATCCTCAAATCTTAGATCCATGTAAGAAATGTAAACATAGTGCAGGAGCTCGCACAGTGTTTATTTTTAATGGATTGCACATGTGAATTGTTAGTGGTTGGGAGAAGGAAAACACAACAGCACTGCAAGTTGCCTTACTTCCACAAGGTGTGTCAGGTTATATCTGCAAAGTGTTAGATGCAAAGTTAGAGATATAAGTCGCAGGTTGTGTTTCTTAACATCCAACCTGCCATTCATTTTTTGGCAACTACATATATTATTTCCACTTAATATCTTCATACATTTTAAGGCCAATGATATGGAAGGGCTTACACACTGCATGTCTCAGATTACTGCTCAGATAAATGAAGACTGGCCAACAAACAAAGAAATGTAAGGCACAGCTGTATATTTGCAAAAAATAATCATGACAAGTTGTGTGATCACTTAGTGCATTACATCCCAAACTACTAAATGTACACATACTACTTGCATGTATTTATATCACGTAAATAACAGAGCGAACCAAAGCCACTAGGAAACTCAGGCAAAAGGAATGATGTAAACGTATTTTAATAAAACCGTTTTCACTCTTGCAAAGCAGGAGCTTCTTCAGACAAATTGAAAAGTACAAAAACACTTCTTTTAAAAGTAACAGCTGATAAATTCTATGATGTCATTTCCTTTCCAGCTGATAGTATTACGGACCACTTTTTCTATATAATATTGAGACAAATTTATGATAAAATATTATAAAAGTCTTCATAAAATTTCTTGAACTTACACTATGTTCACATTTATGTAAACAGTAATTTATATTTTAAGTAAATTTTAATACATTAAAAATAAAGTTAAAAAACGTATAATACACCGGAACTTTTTATCTAAAGCATACTGAATACCCCAAGGGAACAACAATAAACTACATACTAGAACATACATCTAATTCTGTTTTTAAAGGTATTGTACAGGTTTTTTCAAAATGGTATAAGAAGTACAAAAGATAGTATATGTATTTTAATATACAGTCATGCATAATAATAAATGTCCTACCATGAATAAATGATGGTTCAATTTCTTAGGTAACTTTTGTATTTCAAAATAACTGATATGTTGCAGGTCTCATTCAACCCAGGGGGGGGGGAAAGCATTTAAAAGCAGTTGCCATTCAAGTTCTTTTAATTCAAGGAGGAGAGACTGAGGACCCCCCCTAATCCCCACTTTTACCAAGTCAATACCCATAAAGCAAAAGCTGTGTCCAACATGATCTAAAATGTGCTTTGATAAGGCATTATCAGTTTTTTTGTTTCTTATAGCGTAATTATGTTGGTAAACACGGTCACGCATCTTTCGGTCCGTTTTACCAACATAAAACGCGGCACAGCAATTACACTGGGCTAGGTAGACCACAGACTTGGTTTCACACCCAATCTTGTGTTTGATGTAGAATTTCTCATTCCTTATAACAAAAGAATTCCCTGTTTTCAGTAACCTACACCAATTACAGAGGCCACAGGGGAAACTACCAGTTTGTTTTGAGGTGAAATTACTAAAATCACTAGTTTGCAACAGTTCTTTTAAATTTCTACCTCTCCTGAATACAAATAAAGGGAAAGAACCTAAAATTTCCAATAAGTGAGCATTGTTCACAATGAAGTGCCAGTTCTTCTTTATAATGGAACACATGCTATCAATGTGTTTATTGTGAGTTAGAATAAGACTGGTCTTAAAATCTTGTATAGAACTCACAGTGGTTTGTCCATTGTCATTATTCTCATATGAGGGAGGACTAAGTTCATTACTAGGTGAAGGTATTTGCATGTTTTCTGTATTCAGAGGGTCTCTTAAGTTAGAGTTAGAGAGTAATGGCTTGTAAAACCCTAACACTCTCTTCTGTGAAACCTCTTTAATTAAGCTGTCAAGGAGTTCACAAGGGTAACCCCTGTTCAAAAACATGCCTTTAAGGTTGGAACACTCAATTTCAAAAGCTATATCGGTATTACACATACGTGTAGCTCTCACTAATTGGCCCTTTACTATGGACTTTTTCTGTTTCCATGGATGGTTGCTGGAATAGTGCAGGAAAGCATTACAATATGTGTGTTTTCTAAAAATACTAGAAAGAAATCGCTTATTGTCAACATCCTTAATAAGCTTCACATCTAGATAGTCTATCTCTTTGTCAGAGAAATGGTGAGTGAACCTTAGGAAAGGACAAGAGGTATTCATTTTCCTTAATAAGTTGAGAGCACAATCTTCATCTCCCTGTATAAGAATAAATACGTCGTCTAAAAAACGCGTATAAAATTTTCTTGTCTCTTTAAATAAGGCATCTTTGAACAGGAATGTCTTTTCCCAATACGCAACCACTAAATTGGCAACGCTCCCCCCACATGGGGAGCCCATTGCAATACCTCTTTTTTGGAGGTAATAGTTGTTGTCAAAAATGAAGAAATTAGATGTTAAAATGATGTCAAGTAAGATGGTAACGACATCAATTTCATCTTTAGGTGCTCCGAGGTCAAGTAACATCAATTCAACCCATTCAATAGCCTCACAGTGTGGTATGCAAGTATATAAATCAACAACGTCAATTGTTAAGAAGTTGTTGGAAGGGTCAAAAGGAGTGTCGTTGATGGACATTAAAAAAGACCATGAGTCTTTACAGATCTGGGGTAACAACTTAAGGTATTTGTTTAAGATGTAATCAACAACCTTAGCACAAGGGTACGTGATACAACATCTCCCATCCACCAGGGCCCGCATAGGTGGATCCGCCAAGTTTTTATGTATTTTGGGGATTCCAAACATTACTGGGACTCTGGGGAAGGAGATGTTGATGAAGTTAAAGGTTTCCAGGTCTATCCTTCCTTCTATGAATAAATCCCTAAGGTACCCTTTAATGCGGTTGTAGTTACCTGACATCTCATTGAGAGATGAAGTTTCATACGCTGGTGTGTTGAGTACTTTAAACATCTTAACGTTATAGTCATCCTTATCAAGGATGACCAAACCCCCACCTTTATCTGGTTTAATCACCCTAATAGGAAAATTCCTAAGGTTTTCCAGACTGGCCCTTTGTTCAGGTGAAATGTTGTTCCTATTTTCAAACCACCTAATATTCTGAAATAAGAATCTAAGATCTATTTCACAAGCATATTCAAATGTTTGTAAGATAGGGTGTAGTGGAGGGTTGAACGTACTCGACATTTTGAAAGGATGTATATCTAAAACAGAATCACCTTTAAATAAAACTCTAAGATTTAACCTGCGTACATAACATTTCAAGTCCATCAAACATTTAGGTAGACTGATCCTCTGGTCCGGAACAAACGATAGCCCAAAAGCTAACAATTCAATAAGTTCTTGGTCAATGTTAACATCGGAGAAGTTGTACACAGTAAAATCTCCTTTTAGATTTTTCAAGATACTAGGTTTGCCAATTGGAAAAACAGAAAGTTCATTTCCTAATTGTTCGAGTTGTTTTTCCTTTGGTTTTTCCTCCGCCCTAAAAAAGGTTTATTCTGATTATTATAGTTGGGCTGGTGTCCATTTTTATTATAATTGGATTTAATCCTGTTACTTCTCCTCGGTTGTTGAAACGATGGGCCTTCGTCACCATCTTCATTTTCGACATCATTCTCTTCTAATGGGTAAAGACCATCCCTAACATTACTGTTATTGGTTGAAACATCTTGGTTAGGAGAACCCTTTGTTGTTTTAACCAAGTTGGGGTACGCCATCTCAGCAGCGTATGCTTGACGGTCTCTTGTTAGTTTTTTAATTTTATTAGTTTTTAGTTTAACCAACAAGGAGTCAATACTATCAAAGATCCGGTGATAATCGTATTTGTACCGAGAAAAATTGAGGTCAACTTTAATTTTACTGTCAAGGGCATTAGTTTCGAGCAGTAAGGCGTCAATATGTTTTTCATAATGTTTGACCATAACGCCTAATAGCTCGAGCCCTTGTTTATTCAAAACAGAATTGAGTTCATCTACAAACAAAGAGTCAGAGAATAGCCCAGTAGGTGTAAAGGAACTCCTTAAGCCTTTAGGCACGATACTCTCTCTGATGCATTGTTTAAAATAGGAAACTTCGAGTTGGAGTTTCCTAATTTTCAGCATGTTATTATCCAAGAGTTTTAAATTAATAGAAATGTTATCATCAGTATTACCTGGCATACTTGTCCCCATAGCCGACGGCCCCGTAGGTCCAAAAGCAAAAACTTCAATATTGTTGACCCATTCACCAAAGGAGGGTACGCCAATTTATTTAAAGGTGATTCTGTTTTAGATATACATCCTTTCAAAATGTCGAGTACATTCAACCCTCCACTACACCCTATCTTACAAACATTTGAATATGCTTGTGAAATAGATCTTAGATTCTTATTTCAGAATATTAGGTGGTTTGAAAATAGGAACAACATTTCACCTGAACAAAGGGCCAGTCTGGAAAACCTTAGGAATTTTCCTATTAGGGTGATTAAACCAGATAAAGGTGGGGGTTTGGTCATCCTTGATAAGGATGACTATAACGTTAAGATGTTTAAAGTACTCAACACACCAGCGTATGAAACTTCATCTCTCAATGAGATGTCAGGTAACTACAACCGCATTAAAGGGTACCTTAGGGATTTATTCATAGAAGGAAGGATAGACCTGGAAACCTTTAACTTCATCAACATCTCCTTCCCCAGAGTCCCAGTAATGTTTGGAATCCCCAAAATACATAAAAACTTGGCGGATCCACCTATGCGGGCCCTGGTGGATGGGAGATGTTGTATCACGCACTTGTGCTAAGGTTGTTGATTACATCTTAAACAAATACCTTAAGTTGTTACCCCAGATCTGTAAAGACTCATGGTCTTTTTTAATGTCCATCAACGACACTCCTTTTGACCCTTCCAACAACTTCTTAACAATTGGCGTTGTTGATTTATATACTTGCATACCACACTGTGAGGCTATTGAATGGGTTGAATTGATGTTACTTGACCTCGGAGCACCTAAAGATGAAATTGATGTCGTTACCATCTTACTTGACATCATTTTAACATCTAATTTCTTCATTTTGACAACAACTATTACCTCCAAAAAGAGGTATTGCAATGGGCTCCCCATGTGGAGGCGTTGCCAATTAGTGGTTGCGTATTGGGAAAAGACATTCCTGTTCAAAGATGCCTTATTTAAAGAGACAAGAAAATTTTATACGCGTTTTTTAGACGACGTATTTATTCTTATACAGGGAGATGAAGATTGTGCTCTCAACTTATTAAGGAAAATAAATACCTCTTGTCCTTTCCTAAGGTTCACTCACCATTTCTCTGACAAAGAGATAGACTATCTAGATGTGAAGCTTATTAAGGATGTTGACAATAAGCGATTTCTTTCTAGTATTTTTAGAAAACACACATATTGTAATGCTTTCCTGCACTATTCCAGCAACCATCCATGGAAACAGAAAAAGTCCATAGTAAAGGGCCAATTAGTGAGAGCTACACGTATGTGTAATACCGATATAGCTTTTGAAATTGAGTGTTCCAACCTTAAAGGCATGTTTTTGAACAGGGGTTACCCTTGTGAACTCCTTGACAGCTTAATTAAAGAGGTTTCACAGAAGAGAGTGTTAGGGTTTTACAAGCCATTACTCTCTAACTCTAACTTAAGAGACCCTCTGAATACAGAAAACATGCAAATACCTTCACCTAGTAATGAACTTAGTCCTCCCTCATATGAGAATAATGACAATGGACAAACCACTGTGAGTTCTATACAAGATTTTAAGACCAGTCTTATTCTAACTCACAATAAACACATTGATAGCATGTGTTCCATTATAAAGAAGAACTGGCACTTCATTGTGAACAATGCTCACTTATTGGAAATGTTAGATTCTTTCCCTTTATTTGTATTCAGGAGAGGTAGAAATTTAAAAGAACTGTTGCAAACTAGTGATTTTAGTAATTTCACCTCAAGACAAACTGGTAGTTTCCCCTGTGGCCTCTGTAATTGGTGTAGGTTACTGAAAACAGGGAATTCTTTTGTTATAAGGAATGAGAAATTCTACATCAAACACAAGATTGGGTGTGAAACCAAGTCTGTGGTCTACCTAGCCCAGTGTAATTGCTGTGCCGCGTTTTATGTTGGTAAAACGGACCGAAAGATGCATGACCGTGTTTACCAACATAATTACGCTATAAGAAACAAAAAAACTGATAATGCCTTATCAAAGCACATTTTAGATCATGTTGGACACAGCTTTTGCTTTATGGGTATTGACTTGGTAAAAGTGGGGATTAGGGGGGGTCCTCAGTCTCTCCTCCTTGAATTAAAAGAACTTGAATGGCAACTGCTTTTAAATGCTTTTTCCCCCCCGGGTTGAATGAGACCTGCAACATATCAGTTATTTTGAAATACAAAAGTTACCTAAGAAATTGAACCATCATTTATTCATGGTAGGACATTTATTATTATGCATGACTGTATATTAAAATACATATACTATCTTTTGTACTTCTTATACCATTTTGAAAAAACCTGTACAATACCTTTAAAAACAGAATTAGATGTATGTTCTAGTATGTAGTTTATTGTTGTTCCCTTGGGGTATTCAATATGCTTTAGATAAAAAGTTCCGGTGTATTATACGTTTTTTAACTTTATTTTTAATGTATTAAAATTTACTTAAAATATAAATTACTGTTTACATAAATGTGAACATAGTGTAAGTTCAAGAAATTTTATGAAGACTTTTATAATATTTTATCATAAATTTGTCTCACTATTATATAGAAAAAGTGGTCCGTAATACTATCAGCTGGAAAGGAAATGACATCATAGAATTTATCAGCTGTTACTTTTAAAAGAAGTGTTTTTGTACTTTTCAATTTGTCTGAAGAAGCTCCTGCTTTGCAAGAGTGAAAACGGTTTTATTAAAATACATTTACATCATTCCTTTTGCCTGAGTTTCCTAGTGGCTTTGGTTCGCTCTGTTATTTACTTGATGTATTTATATCACTGTAGACAATGTTGCAGTTGGTTGTGTGCATAATGAGTTAAGTTCTTTGCTGCAAAGCTGTTTGTGTGGCTAAGAGGGATAAGGCACACATGCTATGTTCCAAAGGTGCATTGGAGTAAGAGTACAAATCCAGACGTATGCAGCAATATCTTATGTATACTAGCATTTTCTAGTTTGTATGTCATAGGTCACTTTTCCTCATTTCAACTACCACACCTTTTACCCTCTCTTTTTTTCTAAATTTGTTTTTGTGATGCTCTAGCAATGAACTGCATCATAGACAAGCCTCTTGTGGCAACAGGTGTAAGTGTAACACTACCATAGACGTGGACTTGGGTTTGAACACAGCATATTACATGCACTTTTAGTTTTGTTCCACTTCCCATTATGTATTATAACATTATTATGAAATGTATGACTGTGGGTATACTGTGTACTAAATTGCGATTATGTAATTTCTTACTGCTTGCCACTGTAGTGTGCCACTTACCATCATGCAAGCACAGTGCTCAGAGGTGCGCTCTGTTGAGCACTGTGTTTCCGTGATGGTAAGCAGTGCACAACATTTTCAGTGAGAGCACTCCCAGTAAATGTGATAAATGGAATTGGTGGGAACCATCAGTATCCATTGCTCTTGATCTGTGGCAGACATGGTAGGCATTCTTGGAGAGAGTGTGAGATTTAGGGCACACAGATGGGGTGTCCAGTAGTCCTAGACTTTTGTTGGACTCGTAGTTAAACACCATATTGGCCAGATGTTGCAAGGGGACTATTCTGGCTGCAAGTGTAAATTTGAAGCTTTGGATAGTTTGGACTGGGCTGCATCCAGTGCCACTGGTATCCCACACACAGGTGAGCCTTGTAGGTATCACTTTAGTGGCCTACATCAGAGGAACAGGGATACCCTCAATGCTAAAATAGAGGAGTTTAGTACTGCAGATATCCCACAGATGTGTAAGTATCCACTACAGAGAGTACTTGTAAGACCTGTAACAGATGAATTTAGGCAAGACTGGTATTCATAATGGTACTCTGCTCTGTTCTGTTTTTTCCACAGCTGCCATGGAAAGGGAGGTTAATGCAAGAATCTGTGGGGCTATATTGTCAAGGATGAGGGAAGCATGTGGTATGCATGCAACAGAAAAGTAGTGTTATTGTAGCTTTAAAAGCTAAAGATAGTCTTGATGGCATCTTATAGCATTGTATCAAATTGTGCATGCATATATCAACTGTAAAAGCAAGTATGCATGCATTAGTCTGCAGAGCAAATCAAGAATACAATATTAGACTTTAGTCAGAGCTTGTAGGTTCAAATACCACACTACCCAACCATACAATACTGTTACTTCTTCAGTTATGTGTAACTTAAAGGTTTAACGTAAAAGCTATATACCAATGGCACACATGTCCTGCTGTGTATAATTGGAAAATGCATGCATACAATATGCAGATGTGTCAAGGAGTACATTCTGCAATTTGTAGTATAGTATGCATCTGTTAGGAGCTGGTAGTCTTATAAGTAAAAAGTTAGCTGTTAGGAGGTGGTAGTCTTAAGAGTAAAAGTTAAGATAATGGAGTCAAATAATTGTATTGATGCATTGTATGTTACAAATGAAGGTACTAATCTTATCTCTTTTTTCTCTGTAACCCCAACCCTTGTCTCTATTTTTCATTTTATTTTTAATTGTTTTTATTTTTCTCTTTTTTGTTTTATTTTATTATGTGTTATTAATGTGTGTCTATGTCATCCATATTTACCACATCACAAAATGCTTCATAGCACAGCAAGGTAGACCTGCCCCACAGGATCTTCCTACCACCACTCCACCAGCCCTGGCACCATTGCCTAGCACATCTTGGAGCCAACCTGGCAGCACCACCTCTGCTGCCCCTGCACTACCCCTGAGGTATTCCTGCCCTGGAGGTTAATCAGTTCCCTCTGGGAGCAATGGCAGAGGTGGTAAGTTTATCACTCACAATGAGTTGCCAGCGATGGTGCATAATGTTGTAAGATGAGCTGTTGGTGCACGCCTACCCCAGCTGGAAAGGCTGCTCTCCCTCATTATACATAGTACTAGGAGGAAGAGAAGGAGACATAAAGCACTCCAACTAGTGGTGGAGTGAGGTGACAGTGATGACAGTCCTGTGGATGACGACTCAAGTCTCACTGTCACACAGCTTGATGATCATGGGTTCTTCATGTCTCCACCTTTACCCCAAACCATGGAGTCTACCAACCTCTTGTGCCTATCACCATCACTGTGTCATGTCTTGCTTTGTCTTCTTTATCTACTATTGCTTCCTCACCTACCCAACTTACCAGACCCAGACATACCTATGTCCCTTCCCCAAAATTCATCTCTATCAAAAACAAAACAAAAAAAAGAAAATGGGCACCTGTCCCACAAAAATATCATCCCATACATAGCTCTCCATTTCTCACATGTGTCTTCTTGAAACACTTGATTCATTCCAATTGGCTATACAACATGATTGTGTTGTTGTCACCCCTATCTGCAGACTCTGCCTGCGGGCTCACTCCGCTCCCCTACCCTACCCCCCAAATCCCACCCCCAGTGCTCCTACACTTATCCTAGCCATAAATTCCCCTCCCACTTCTCTAATCCAATCCACTCACATCTCCTCACTATTCCCTCCCCTCCCATCCACCAATACTTTCTTACCCCTCCCCTTCCCTAACCCTAAAGCATTGTATACACTTCTATACACCTCCCTCATACTCTACCATACTCGCCTACATCCAACTACTTCCTCAGCACCTACTCACCAACTATTAATTTATATATAAACCTTACCATGCCCTTTCACACGCTTTTCCTCCCTTCCCTCAACATACTACTTCTAATAACACTTTACCATGCCACCTCCTACACCTCCTACAAACTACCCACTTCTTTCCTATCCCCTCATCACTCCACCATCTCCCCTAACACTAAGCATCACTCTACCACAACTCACTTTCAGTCAATATCCCCCTCTCTTGTTCATCCAAACCCACTTCTCTTTTTCAAACTAAATCTCCTATCCTCCTCAATGAAACATCATATTCCCAAAGCATTATTGTACCTCCCACAAATCTCCAGGAGTAAATCTAAACCCCTGCTCTCATTCCCCTTTGACTACCTATGCCTAGCAGGAGACATACACCCCAACCCAGGACCAACTAGCAGCAGCAATCCAACCCCCCCAATACCACCCATGTTATCAACCCTAAATACCGCAAGCTCCTGACCATTACTACCCAAAGTCTAAGAAACAAAACAGCCCACGTTCATGCTTGGCTATACCATACCTAACCTGACATAGTATCCCTCTCTGAGACATGGCTAAAGCCCAATATTTTGGACTCTGAAATCTTACCCACAGGGTTTCAAGCTCTTAGACATGACTGCCTAAAAACGAAAGATGGAGGAGTAGCCTTAATCTACTCTAGCCTACTCTTCATTACTCCATATGAAAATCCTATTCCTCAGTTCAACAACACTGAACTAGTCATAGGAAACCTCAAACTAAATAACCATAAAGATATTTGTGTTATAGCCCTCTATATCCCCCCTGGAAACAATACCAATACACTTGAGGAAATCCTTCTTTGGGCCTCATCTTATATCAGCCATGAGACATACATCCTAGGAGATGTAAACATTGACTGGAACAAGATCACTAGTAATAACCCCACCATTTCAATCAATGTATATAATTTCACTCAACTCACAAATGCTATTACCAGACCCAATAAAAATAACCACCCAGGCTCCATACTAGACTGAATCCTTGTCTCCCACCCAAATAAAATCTCCCACACTGGCACCTTACCAGACTACATTAGTGATCACTTGCCAGCCTTCATCCATAGAGCAACCCACTCCTCTCCACACCTACACCAATATATCCATACTCGGAATCGCACAAACTTTAACCTCACAGCTTTCTCCAATTCCATCAAACTGATAAATTGGAATAAATTAAAAACTCTTCCTCTAGATGATGCCATTGAATTCTTCAACGCGACTGTTAGAAAAATATGTATTAATGTGTGTATTAGTGCTTTTAAAGGCCCCAAAGGGTTAACACATTTATTCTATTTCATGCTGCATAAATCCATATGAACTGAAAATGCTTTCTGACCTTGTATTTTGTCAGCACAGCTAAAATCTTGTTTATGTCTTAGGAAATTAACTGAGAAGCAGATGATTTTCTGCTAGGTTAGGAAAATAATGAATAGAACAATACTGCTTTCTATAATGTTATTAAACTTAGACAATTAGCCCTGTCTGTGCTATGAGAACATACACAGCTGCAGGAAGAATAGATAAGTAGAACAAAGACTGCTTGAAGAATATGAACTATAATCAGTGTTTGCTTTGTGCTTGAATAGGCAGAGTACCTTGAAATGTAACACAGCACTGTAGGAATAATTGCAACTTGCTAGTGGTCTCCAAGACCATGTTATTTTCTAAAATGTTTCTCACAAATCTAGAAATGTAATGCCATGTCAGCAGAAAATATTGAACAAGATCTGCTGTGAAAAACAATATAGTAGGCTTGTATTTAATTACGTCAGCTTTAGAAGGCAATGCTTTGTAAAACAGTATAATAATGGTTTCACTTCCTGTTACTAATCAGACAAACTCTGTATTTGCATGTTTTTGTCTCCTTGCTGCAAGAATTAAAGTGCCTTAACCTGAACCTTACGTGCATTGGTCTTTGAAGTTTTTTCCTTTGACAGCAACCTTCTTGGATACCCTTAACTCCCAAGCCCCTCCAAGAATAAAACATAGAAAAAACAATTCTGCCCCCTGGCTTACTAATGATACCAAAACACTCATGCAACAAAGGGATAAGACCTGGAAACTCTACCATCATAATAAGCACCCTGACACCCTTCTTAAATATAAACAACTCCACAACCTAGCTAAAAAACGTATTACACAGGATAAAAAATCATACTATATCAAACTCCAGACTGCTCATTCCACAAACCCCAAACAATTCTGGAAATCCGTCAATTCCCTTCTTAATCCAGGCACCAAAAACAACTCCTGCCCCGACACTAGCAAACATGACACAGAAATAGCTACACTGTTCAATTCATTCTTTACTAACTCGATAGCAGAACTCACCAAAATCTTCCCTAACAACAACTCCTCCTCCTCCCATCTCAAATCCTCTCCCCAATCTACCATCCTAAACACTCCTCCTATTTTTCATCTCAAACCCATCCCCACATAATACATAAAAAACTTCTCTTTAAACTCAAGACTTGCTCCAATGTCCCTGACAGCATCCCCTCTATCTTTCTAAAACTAGCAGCAGACAAAATTGCCATTCCCATTAGTATACTCATCAATAGATCCATACAGGAATCATATGTCCCTAAACTATGGCATACCGCCTTTATCCTACCCCTCCACAAAGGAGGCAAAAACAATAACTACTCCAACTTCTGACCCATAGCAATTCTATCTCCTATCTCAAAAATTCTTAAGAAACGTATCCACCTCCAGCTAATGCCATTCCTTACAAATGACGAACTCCTCATCCCAACACAACATGGGTTCCATCCTGGCCATAGCACAGTAACAGCTCTTCTTTCATTTCTAGACATAGTAAACCATGCTGTGACTCCGGCAATCTAGTATCGACAGTCCTCCTTGACCTCTCCAAAGCTTTTGATAGTATCTCCCATACCCACCTTCTTACCCACCTTTCTAAATTTAACCTTTCACAAAACACCATTACCTGGTTTAGCAGCTACCTCTCTGATAGATCCCAGGCTGTGAAATGGAAAACTGGTACCTCTGCCTTCCTTCCAACCCCAACCTGAGCACCCCATGGATCCATACTCGGTCCTATGCTCTTTAATATTTTCATTAATGACTTCCACACATCAATTCCTAACACCAGAATAGTACAATATGCAGATGACTCAACATTAGTCTGCTCTGCCTCCAATCTCCTTGAGCTTCAACCTAAAACTCAATCTGCTTTCTCAACTACTGAGGAATGGATGCTTCAAAATCATCTCTCCCTAAATGCCAACAAATGTAAAATCATACTATTCTCCTCATCAAAAGCTATCCCTCTTGACAAATCCTCCTTTAAAGTTACCAGCCATGCTAACTCCACTATAGAAATTGTTCCTTTTGCCAAACTTCTTGGGGTTGCTATTGACGAGCAACTAAAATTTGATACCCATATTCTACTAAATATTAAGAAAACACATCAGAAACTTGGCATGCTGTATAGAAACTCACACTTCCTCTCCCCCTGAACTAAGCAGACCCTTGCCTCAACCTACTTACTACCCTCTCTGATGTATGGTGCACCCTTACTAACCAATCTATCTTCCTCTAACTCTTCTAAACTAGAAACCTGCTACAATAAAATCTCAAAATTTGCAACTTCATCCAAATACTCTACTCACCACTGTATACATCTCCACCAGCTGCAGTGGCTAGAACTTCCCAATTACCTGGACTACCTCCAACTCTATACAGCCCAAAAGCTTATTTTCAAACCAGGTACATGTCCAGCACTTGCTAACATCTTACCTTCCTACACCTCTCACAGACCCCACAGATCTGCCCACCAAAACCTAATCTCAGTGTATAAACCAAATCATCCCACTGGGCAGCTACTTCTATCCTTTACCTTAGCCAAAAAATGGAACTCTCTCCCTCCATCTCTACAAATCTCTGAAAAGTTTGAACACTTCAAAACCCAGTTCCATTCCTACCTCTCCCATACGTGGAAGTGCAACTGCTCTCTACCTACCTAACTTCCTTAACTCATGATCACTTTTATCACACTCAAAGTCCCATTCTTTCCTTAATTACCAGGAATCTATCCCACAGTAACTACTTCCAGATCACTATCTGACATTTCTAACCATTGAACAAATTATATTCTACAAAATCACATTCAAAGTCCCATTTTTTTTCCTTACTTACCAGGGATCTATCCCTCAATAACTACTTTCAGATCACTATCTGACATTTCTAACCAATGAACACATTCTACTCTATAATACTGTTCTCAACCTACAAGCATATAAATATGTATTATATATTGTATATATGTTGCAATTTAACTGTTCTTAGTTTGCTATTTAATACTTACAAGTTGTTGCTGCACCTCTTTGCTACTGTATATTGTATTTTGTTAGCTATGTATTGCATTTTGTTAACTTTGAATTATCTAGCTTTTCTCTGTATTTTGTTAACTTCGAATTATCTAGCTTTTCTCTGTACTATGTAGTCTGAATTATGTAGTTTACACTTTGTACTATGGAGCTTTTCTCCCCGGGTCTCCACTGAAAATGGGCTCTTTGAGCCCAGTGGACCTCCCCAGTCACCAAACTGGAAATAAATAAATAAATAAATAAATACATAAATCTCTGGAGGTGACAGTCCAAATTCAGCTAATATTCTGCATATATATTATCAGTTTTTACTCTTCAAGAAATGGATAGCTGTAGTTCTTTTCTACCTCCCTCCTGCACATTTCTATATTGCTTTACATTTGTTCTTCCCCAGGCTTACTACCCATTTCACTAAATGGGTAGTAAGCCTGGGGAAGAACAAATGTAAAGCATGTCCTAGCTTTCCTATTTCTTTTCTTAAATGCATTATTGTCCGATGGTGCACATTGCACATCAAAGCATAATGTGAAAGTAGTTAAAAGTATTAGATACAATTGTGTTCAGACCTAGTGCCATCTGGCACAAAAAAAGAATTTATCTCTGCATTAACTGCATTAAAACATGCTGCACAGAGTCAGTTAAGTAGCAGGTGTATTCCAGAGACTCAATACTAACTGTCAGATTTTAGCAATGCTGGAGAAGTAATGGATCCCTTCACTTTGTGGGCTCCATGTTTGTGTGGAGGTCTGCATTGTGCACCAATAGTGAGCAGAGGCAAACAGATGTAGTTACTCCCACACAGTGATGCTTAACACAAATGCACTATACCAGCATACATCAACACATCCTGTATACACAATTCTTGTCATTGCATTATCACTCTGTAATGGAAAGTATTTTAAAGTATGACATACACCTGTATGCATACCAAGTACCACCTAGCCCAAAAAAAGGAATGCATCAATACATTAACATGTGCTGCCACAGAATCAAACAGCAGGTGTATTTCATATGGTCAGTACTAACAGAAACACTTTTAGCAATGCCGTTCATGTTTGTGCTCTGCTTAGCTATGTGCAAATATGTGTATCTTGCATGCTTATCCACTTTGCTAAATGTTGAGCAAATCTGCTCCTCGACGTGCTATGGAGATGTATATATTATGCTGTATTGCTGCTGTTTACTGTCCATTTTTTTATATGACATGAAACTACATGTAGAAACATTACAAACTGAAGGTCCTATCTAACTATATGTCATATATTTAAAATACATTCATGTGCTGGCACCCCCCAAGCACTACATCCCTTGGGTTTTAGTACTTTGTCTAAACATATATCAACCACAATACAAAATGTAATATAAAATGTTGTGTGCTATGCAGTGCACATCAATCTGCTAACATGCCGAACTACAACTATTGACCCATATGCCTAAAAAGCCTTATCTGCAAGGGTAGTGCAAGAATTGGCATGGACCATAGCCACAGGGACATAGATTACCTTCAACACACTTGACCCTACCTGTTTTGGTTTTATAAGGGTATATCTCACTTATTGACCCTTTTGGACTTATTGGATACTGACCCAACAGACCTGGATGAGGGATAACAGGACATACCACCTATGTTGAGTTATCCAAGGCCTTTGATACTATCATCTATTCATGTCTCATAGTGAAGATCTTCCATCTGGGCATCAGGACATACAGTCCTAGATGGATAGCCAACTGGCTCAATGACAAAACACACAGTCTCAAAGTTGGGGGCTGCACCTCCACTAGTAGTCCACTCACCACTGGAATGCTACAAGGATCTCTGTTGGGTCTTCAACTGTCTACAAAATACTTCCCTGAAGCACAGGCAACAGTAGATGGCCTGTGGTTTACCAAGTCTGCAAATGACTGTTAACTGGATGTATTCATATAGAGTCCCCCAATGACAGTAACATATTGCAGTAGGGGCTGAAACAGAATAATGTTTGACGCCAAACTCACACATGGAACTTTAAAGCATACAAAACACACTTGACCCTACCTGTTTTGGTTTTATAAGGGTATATCTCACTTATTGACCCTTTTGGACTTATTGGATACTGACCCAACAGACCTGGATGAGGGATAACAGGACATACCACCTATGTTGAGTTATCCAAGGCCTTTGATACTATCATCTATTCATGTCTCATAGTGAAGATCTCCCATCTGGGCATCAGGACATACAGTCCTAGATGGATAGCCAACTGGATCAATGACAAAACACACAGTCTCAAAGTTGGGGGCTGCACCTCCACTAGTAGTCCACTCACCACTGGAATACTACAAGGATCTCTGTTGGGTCTTCAACTGTTTACAAAATACTTCCCTGAAGCACAGGCAACAGTAGATGGCCTGTGGTTTACCAAGTCTGCAGATGACTGTTAACTGGATGTATTCATATAGAGTCCCCCAATGACAGTAACATATTGCAGTAGGGGCTGAAACAGAATAATGTTTGACGCCAAACTCACACATGGAACTTTAAAGCATACAATGACTCTTTGTCATATTTGTCAATGAAGTACCCCTGCTAATTATGATATACATAGCACCCCCTAAGCTCCAACACAGTGTTGTGAGGCTTGGGGTCAAATGTTGATAGCGATCTACATTTTCATCACTATGTGCTTATAGTGGTGACACACACAATCTGCATTATGCACATCATACATATGGACATCACATTTAAGGCCAGGGTAGTCATACCTCTGCTGTACTTTACCTTTAGCACACCAGTAATGGAGTGCAATGCTCACATCTGTCTGTCCTCACCAGATACCTGCAACAATTGGAGATAACACAGTGATGTGCCTTGGAGACTCTCAGGCCTCCAAACATGACATACATGGAAAGGCTGATATACCTGTCACTGTACTTGGTATCATGCAGATCATGCAGGCTACTGAGAGGTGACCTCTGGCTGCCCTGCAGAGCAGTCTCAGACCTTGACCTTCTGGGAATGATGGATATCTGCAATTCAAATGGGGCAAGAATAATTTGGTCCAGTGTTCTTGGCTTAGCCTGTGATAGAAACAGAATATGATGCAGAGACAGATATATCCCACAACAATTCACACTCCTCTGTAATAGGTGACTACTATGTGTGAAGCACTTTTCCTCAAGGGCCATGTTCAAGCACAACCTTGAGTACTGATTGGGTGATTGTAAAGTCATCTCTGGGCTGGCACTCTTGTCCCTCATGGACAGGGCCAGTTGGTGCTGCTCACAAACTCTCTCATCTAAAAAAACAACCAACCACCTATATTCAATAAGGATATTCATGTTTTTACACAGATATGCTTCTAACACCCTATAGCTATTAAGCTAGTAGCCTTATATGAACCTATGAAGATATATGCCTATGAAGGCCTCACAACCTTTTGCCCCACCACATGGCTTGCTGATGTCATCTACTATAAGTTCACCTTCTCTCTTGTATAAATCAGACTTGTGCCATGGTGCTTGCTTTAAGTACTGTGTTCTGTATTCTGTGTAGTTAGGTAAGTAGGAGTTCTGTTCTCACTGCAGTCAACTTGGTGTGTGTGTGTGTGTGTGTGTGTGTGTGTGTGTGTGTGTGTGTGTGTGTGTGTGTGTGTGTGTGTGTGTGTGTGTGTCTAGACAGGAAAACAGAAATATATGTCCTACAGTTACTGCTCCATTCCCATGGATTTCCATTATTTTGATACGTGCACATGACTACAAATCCATTTCATGCAGGCATCCCAACCACTTGTCTCCCACATGGCCTGCTGATATCATCTTCTATAAGTTTACCCGCACTCTTGCAAAAATCAGTCTTGTGCCATGGTGCTTGCTTTAAAAGACAATAATGGGATTCTATTATTAAATGCTCAACTTCTCGGGCTTTTTCCTCCCTCTTTACTGTTCCTGCTATAAATAAACAACAATACATTTAAAATATTTTAAATTGACTGTTTCTCTCCACTAGAACAGTACCATACTGTACTGCGGTGGTTTCACTTTCAAAAAACATTTGTCTCGCTCTGAAAAAGCTTGCTGCAGTCTTCAATTCAGTGATGTCATCAAGGCAACTGAAAACAGGTAGTTTTCTGACAATTTCCCTCCCCAAACTGGCATTACCACTACCATTCTAAAAACCCATCCATGCTGTGATATCACAGCTCCCTGGTCCTTCCTCTACCCATACAGAAAGTAAAGGTTAGAACAAGGAAACAGTACATGAGTTAAGTCTCCTGCTCTTAGCTGTCAACCACAGCAGGTAACAGCTCAAATTACCCTTAACACTTTGACAGCTAGGGAAGTTAGGTGTGATGGGGGATGGGAGATGAGTCAAAGTTGTACAATTCAGGCTTCACAAAAGACTGCAATTTAGTCATTCTATAAAGAAGCAGCAGTAAAAAGCACTTTGAAAGTCTGTTCTGTGGCATTTGCACTGTTTCTGTTTTAAGTAGTCATTGAACAACATGAAATGTTACTTAAAGCTAACTTTATGAAAGACAGCAGTGTATTCATGTAAAATCAATGCAGTGGCAGGAGCTTTAGGAAGAAAGAGGCCTAAGTAATATAATGTTTTACAGACAAGCAGTGCATTATGAGATACCCAGAGGCAGACTTAACAATCAGAATTACATCAAGATGCCAGACCCCATGTGGTCAGACTCAGAAATTACATATGAAAATATTTAAACACCTGTAAATAGTCCCAGAGTAGTGTTAAAATGTAGGAAACACCAAACCATGATAAAATAAACATGTTTTTTTAGTCTGTGGTGTGGTTCTTCTTTATTTATTTATTTATTTGTATTTGTTGACCAGGATAATCCACTGGGTTTACAGAGACCCATTTTCAGAGGAGGCCTGGGGAGAAAAGCTCCACAAAAAGTTACATTAGTAATAATAGTCAAAGAGAGGTTACATAATAGACAAAATTCAGAGTCAGAAACATTAGAGTAACATTATAGTAAGCCATAGGTTTTCATGTGTAACATTCATTGCAAAAGAAAATGAAGAATAATAAGAGAGGTTAGATATTTACAGAAGTATTCAGTATACAAAACATTATATTAAGCTATACGCTTTCATGTGTAACATTCATTGCAAAAGAAAGGGAGGTTACCTAGTAGATAGATAGGTAATCTATATATACACATTTAAAACAATTCTAGCAAAGAAAATACACATTAGATAGTAATGTATCTTTTGAGTATTCTGTGAAAAAAGAGAAGAATAAATATGTTTAGAGCATTCACAGAGAGGGTATAGGATCTTATGAGTTGGGGGTGCTTAGGTAGGTGTACTGTGTTCTGTAGTCTGTGGTCTCTTTTCTCTCTACTACAATTTCACCTGCAGTCCAGTACAAGTTAGTCTTGTGCTGTAGCACTTGCATTAGGTACTGTGTTCAGTAGTTTGTGTACGTAAATAAGTAGGGGCTCTGTTTTCACTGCAGTCAACTTGGTGTGTGTGTGTTGTGTGTGTGTGTGTGTGTGTGTGTGTGTGTGTGTGTGTGTGTGTGTGTGTGTGTGTGTGTGTGTGTGTGTGTGTGTGTGTGTGTGTGTGTGTGTGTGTGTGTGTGTGTGTGTGTGTGTGTGTGTATCTATACAGCAGAGCAGAAGTGTGCATCCCACTATTACTACTGCAATGCCATGCAATGACATGCCTACACACCCATTTCATACAGGCCTCCCAATCTCTTGTCTCCCACATGGCCTACTGATGTCATCTGCTATAAGTTCATGTGCACTCTTGTATAAATCATTCTTGCGTCATTCTGCTTGAGTTAAATACTGTGTTCTACAGTCTATGTAGTTAGATAGGTAGGGGCATAGCTCTCTAACTCTTAGCCCAGAAAATCTGGACAAAGCCAAAAATAATGGGGGACAAAGCCCCAAAATTAGGGACACATTTTAAATATTGTTCTTACAAACTTAAAAAGTTTGCTAAAGTAAAAGGTATTGTGTCACCATTCATTTTCTGAAGAATATGGCATCTGATACTCAAGTGTCTGTAATTATTTTGTGAATTCAACCCTTAAGTATTTGCCCCAAATATCCAAAATATCACAAATTTTATGAGGAAAAGACCAAAAATGTGAGGCACAAATCTGGACATTCTGAGAAAATCTGGACAGTTGAGAAGTATGTAGGGGTTCTGTTCTCCCTGCTGTCAACTTGGTGTGGTTGTGTGTGTGTGTGTGTGTGTGTGTGTGTGTGTGTGTGTGTGTGTGTGTGTGTGTGTGTGTGTGTGTGTGTGTGTATGTATGTCTAGACAGCAGAACAGAATTACATGTCTTACAGTTACTGCTCCAATGTCATGGATTGTCAGTACTTTGATACTTTGTGCATGCCTACACATCCATTTCATCCAGGCCTTCCAACATCATGTCTCCTACATGGCCTGCTGATGTCATTTACTATAAGTTCATCTGCACATTTGTATAAATCAGACTTGTGTCATGGTACATGCTTTACGTACTGTGTTCTGTAGTCTGTGTACTTAGGGAGGGGTTTTGTTCTTACTGCAGTCAACTTGGTGTGTGTGCATGTGCACCCATATGTGTGTGTGTGTGTGTGTGTGTGTGTGTGTGTGTGTGTGTGCTGTGTGTGTGTGTGTGTGTGTGTGTGTGTGTGTGTGTGTGTGTGTGTGTGTGTGTGTGTGTGTGTGTGTGTGTGTGTGTGTGTGTGTTTGTGTGTGTGTGTGTGTGTGTGTGTGTGTGTGTGTGTGTGTGTGTGTGTGTGTGTGTGTGTGGGTGTGTGGGTGTGTGGGTGTGTGGGTGTGTGGGTGTGTCTAGACAGCAGAGCAGAAGTGTGTTTCCTACAGTTACTGCTCCAATGTTATGCAATGACAGTATTTTGATACTTGCACATGCCTACGCATCCATTTCATGCAGGACTCTTAACCTCTTGTCTCTTACATGACCTGCTGATGTCATTTACTACAAGTTCACCTGCACTCCTGTATAAGTCAGACTTGTGCTGTGGTGCTTGCATTAAGTACTGTGTTTGGTAGTCTGTGTACTTAGATAAGTAGGGTCTCTGTTCTCACTGCAGTCAATGTGGTATTTGTGTGTGTGTGTGTGTGTGTGTGTGTGTGTGTGTGTGTGTGTGTGTGTGTGTGTGTGTGTGTGTGTGTGAGAGAGAGAGCATTTGTGTGTGTGCCTGTACAGCAGAGCAGAAGTGTTCATCCCACTGTTACTACTCCAATGCCATGCAATGCCATGCCTACACATCCATTTCATACAGGCCCCCTAACCTCTTGTCTCCCACATGGCCTGCTGATGTCATCTACTATAAGTTAATCTGCACTACTGTGCTGTGTTCTGTAGTCTTTGCATTTAGACAGGTAGGTAGGTATGTGTGAGCTGTTGCTTGACATTACAGAGAGCATTTGTGGGACACTGTTATCTTCTCCTCAATAGACACTGTTGATGCATCAGCTATAAAGGTTTGTCTGACGAACTCCAAGTTGGACTTGACCAATAGCACTTGCATAGAGTACTGTGGTCTGTGGTCTCCATAATTTGATAGCTAGAGGTTATGTTCTTACTGCAGTCAATCGACTGTGTGTGTCTGCATGTGAGGTTCTGCTTGACATTACAGAGAGCATTTTACACCAGCATGTGGGACACTGTTATCTTCTCCTCAACAGACACTGCTGATGTCATCAGCTATAAAGTGTTGTCTGACATACTCCAAATTGGGCTTGAGTTGTGTTACTCGCACAGAGCACTGTGTTCTGTAATCTGTGTAATTATAAGTAGGGGTAGTCAACTGTGTGTCTCTGTGTGTGTGTGTGTGTGTGTGTGTGTGTGTGTGTGTGTGTGTGTGTGAGAGAGAGAGAGAGAGAGAGAGCTGTTGACAACATTACAGAGAGCATTTTACACCAGCATATGGGACACTGGCATATTTTCCTCAGCAGACACTGGTGATGGCATCCACTATATCACATTTTTGGATATGCAGTATTCCCACCAGTGCAGAGTCAGAGACTGGGCTGGAGGTGAGACAGAAGTTACTTCAACTTATACCATAAAGATTTAAGTGTCATTGATTTTAATCTATCCACATACATCATGGCATGGTTTGAAGGCCCTGTGCTATGTTGCTGAGAAGGCCTGTGGTCTCTCCAGCTGCTACATGTGTCTGGTAATGTACACATAAAAAGAGCAGTATCTGTATTAGTGTTGTAATGAGGTTTGACTACATTGCTGTCCAACAATCCTAAGATCTCAATATGGTGGTGTGAGTTATTATGTGTACAACATAGGCTTTCAATAGCAGTGTAGACACTTGGTGATCAAAGTTCCAGTTGCTATCTATATGTCTTCCCAGTACATGGATCACTAGGTTTCTGCATAGCAGGACTGTTGTCAATGATGTGATTAACATGGAACTCCAATTTTTAGATGGACAACATTACAAACACACATTTCTGCATTTATGTGTACATTGTGTGCCTTTCTTCCCATTCTATTGTGTGTGTTAGCTTCTCCTGTAGTATGTTATCACCATCTGTGGACTCAGTGATTGCACACAATATGCAAGACTCAATAAACTTGGTAGGCCAAAGACAATATACTTTAGCTGGAACTGTTGAGAAATAACATTCAAACAGTGAAGGGCCAAACATGGATCCCTGGGGGTTGCCAGTGATGACAGCTCTACTGGTACAGGTGGATTCACCAACTTTTACGTGATGTGTCTCTCCCCAGACCTCCACTGAAAATAGGTTCTGCCCTAGTCCAACATTCCCGGTAAACAAATGTTAAAAATAGAAAAATAATTATTCTGTCAGTGAGCCAGCTGGTTACCTATCAACTAATGTAAGGTTTAATCCCTAACTTAGGGGGTTTCTCAATGATACCTGCATGTTTGATTGTGTCAGAACCCTAGGCAAGATCGCAATAGGCAGTATAGTTTCATAGGTTCATAGGTGTGTACTAGGCTAATGGCCCTGGAACCTTTACAAGCCTAGCCCATAGAATTACCCTGGCATCATGCCACCCGACCTTATTGCCTAGTTCCTCTGTTGAGTAGAACCACTGGAGTAATCCCTCGGGTGTATTTTCTATTTCCCATCCATTCATCAAAATTTCTCTTGAAAAGGGCCAGTGAGGTGCTCTGTTTGACATGTATGAGAAGTCTATTCCATAGCATGGGCAGTCTCTGGGTTATGAACCTGTCCTTCCAGCTTGTTCTGTCGATTGTGGTAATGAGTTTGAGGTCTCTGGAGCATGTGGTGTGGAGGGATTGGGATTTCTTTAGATGTAGCATTTCTAACAGAGCTGGGTCAGACATGGCTTTGCAAGCCAAGCAGAGATTACCTCTAAGTAGGTGATATGAGACAGAGAATAGTTGGAGTTTTTTGAGTCTGTCCATATAGGACAATTGTTTAAGGCCTAGGATCCTCTTTGTGAGGTACTTTTGTGGCCTCTCCAGTTGTTGCAGGTGTTGAGTGAGGTACATGCCAAATGGGGCATTGTACTTGATTACTGGCCTAATGAGGGAAGAGTAGAGGGAGACAATGACCTCTGTCTTCCTTGATGCAAAACCCTTAGTAATGAGACATGCCACATAGATGGACTTTCTGTCTGCAGTGGCAATGTGATGGTTGAAGGAGAGGTTGCTGTCTACCTGTGTTCCTAGATCTCTTATAATGCCTTCTGCGTTCAGTGGACTACCATCAATGTGGTAATTCAAGGGAACCGGGTTTTTCCCAACGGAGATGATGAGACATTTTTTGGCATTGACTTTATGGCCATGGTTCTGACACTGTTTGTTGGTCTCAGTGAGGCCTTTCTGTAGGATGTCAACATCACATGAGGAGTTAATAGCTCCCAACTTGCAATCGTCTGCAAACTTTGTCAGCCTTTGTCCCTTCATGTTGGCCTGGACTTCAGAGAAGTAGATACCAAACAGGAGAGGACCCAGGACTGAACCCTGTGGGACTCCACTTGTGACTGGTCAGCAGTCTGACTTGGAGTCAGCTACTTTCACACTGTGTGGTTCTATCTGTGAGCCAGTTTGCAATCCACCTAGTGATATAGGGGTTGATGTTTAGCTTAGTGAGTTTTTCAATGATTCCTGAGTAGGGAGTAGTATCAAAGGCCTTGGCCAGATCAAGGTAAGCTGCATAAACCACCTTGCCTTTGTCCACAGCTCTGGTGTGGTGACTGACTCAAAGAAGTCAACCAGGTTGAGCAGGCATGATCTATCCTTCACAAAACCAAACTGTGTGGGATCCAGAGTTTGGAGATTCCCTATATCCTTGTTTATTAGGTCCATGATGATGCATTCCATAGCTTTGCATATCATTCTCATCAGGCTAATGGAGCGATAGTTCCTAGGGTCTGTAGTCGCTCCTCTTTTGTGGAGAGGGATGACTGTAGCAGTATACCATTCAGTAGGGACAAAGTCTAAAGTGAGGCTGTGATTGAACAGAGCACACAGGTGAGGTGCCAGTTCACTCTGTAGTTCATGCAGAACACAGCCAGGGATATTGTTAGGTCACATAGAAGCTGTATTCTTGGCCTTAGACAGTACTGTTTTAACCTGTGCAGCAATATAATACTGGGTGCCTGGCAATCTGGTATTGTGATTGTTCCTTTGGTGGGGGAGAGAGTGGTAAAGTTGGCACTGAATCTGTTGGCCAGTATATTGCCAATATCTGTTGGCTCGGTATAAGAGGTACCATTGTGCAGTAGCTCAGAAAAAATCTAGGTATTGCCGTGGAGATTCTTTACATAACTGTAGAAGGCCTTGTGGTTGTCTTTTCTATCTGATGCAATTCTGTTTTCATATCTAGCTTTATAGGATTTGATGAGGGATCTCAACTTTTTGTTGAGGCTGATAAGGGAGTTTTTCCAGTCCTGGGACTTCACCTTATTCTGCATCAGTTTCCTCCTTCTGTTGTAGAGTTTGTTTATGGCAGGGGACCACCAGATTGCCTTCCTGTTTTTGGAGGAGAGTGTCTTGGTTCTATTGGATATGGTGAGATCCATGCATTTGTGTACATGTTTGTACAGTGCATCTGAGTATGATTTGGCAGCCATGCAACTATTCTGAATTTGCATGGGTGCTGTGAAGTTAGCCTCTGTTTTTAGGAGCCCAAAGTTTGCTTTTTGAGAAGTTTTTCATGGTGGTTAGTTTACCTTTGTAGGGGGGTGGGAGGGATGTGGATTTCCAAGGTGATTTGTTTGTGGTGGGATCTAACCAGGGAGGAGTTGACTATCAGTGTAGGGGAATGGTTGCCCATGTTAATAATTACCAGGTCAAGGATGTTGCTACCTCTAGTGGGGGTAAGAATGAGCTGATCCAGGGCATTGGAATTAATGAATTCCAGGAAACTTTGGGCAAGAGTATTGGTGCATGAGTAGTTTTCTCAGTTAATTGAGGGGTAGTTGAAATCACCCAGTATGAGAGTGTTAGGTTGGACCCTAATATTCTCCAGGGTGCTTAGGAACGTGGAGTGTGAGTCTTTGGACATGGTTGGGGACCTATAGCAGGCTACAACCTGAATCGCTGTCTATTTCACAGTATGCATTGTCTTACCTTCATCTAAGCCTATCGCATGGAATTGATGGGTTGTGACAACATCACAGATCACCTATGGCATGACTGAGCACATACCCTTTCCTGATATGATTGAATACACAGTTCAACACATTCTCCACATGGCCTGTGTTGCCATATAAGGGTGTACATCAACATGCAGCCACCTGGGTTGGGGGGACAGCACCTGCTGCATGCATGTATAGAGACATCCTGACTCTCCTCAACTGTGAGGTAGACCAACATGTCATCAAGGACCTCTTCTGCATGTACACAAGTAATATTTCAGGTGTGTGCAACAGACCTGTGTGAGTTATCAGTGCTATATCAGGTCCGTTACATCTGCTAGATGTCCTCAAAGATGTCATCAATGGCATGAGTGATGACAACATTATCATCTTGTAGATCTTGAACAGGTCAAGGCATTTGACACAAATCCATACTGAGGTATTGAATCAACACTGTCATATGTGGCCATGAACAGCTATAGCACCATATGGGTGAACCAATATATGACATAGATGTCATCTCACTACACTGAAATGTGTGATGTGACATATATCTCAGATCCAGTGATCAGGTCAGTACACCAGGGGTGTCTGCTAGGCCATTTCTTGCTCATTAGTTAAGTGTTTCCTGCCCATTAGTTAAGTAATGGGCATCACAGATGACATACACATGCTGTGTCCAAACAGCTGCCAGAAGCACTACAACTTGTGGGCAATCATTGACTCTAACTGTGATTTTAGTATAATACAGACAGTATTAACACATACCAAAACTTGCTGCCACACCCATGACAACACCTGCATTGACAAGAAACATGGATGAATTTGTGGGCATTACACCCTATAATCAGACCAATAGGTATGTGACCTGTGTCCTGGTGTAGAGGCCAAGTGATACATCCACCAGCATCTGATTACAGTGCTGACCACTCCCTTGAATGTAACACAAGTACTGGGTATGTGAAGGACATGCACATCAGAGGCCATAATAGCTTCATGGTTCCCAGATTTCATGACACCAATATCTGTGTACAATGCACCCTTCTCCATGTACCTCCCTACACATCTTCCAGTGATGTATAATTGACATGTACCACCTTTGTCACAGTGCATAGTTACACAGCTTATTGGCCATACCTAGGTGTTCTTTCTGTGGAATATACATGACTGTCTGATGGTGCGGAACACCAATCAGGTTGTTACACTAGGTGCATGTGTGCTACCTGTTCTGATTATGCACACACTGCAAACATAGCTGTTTAACAACATTAATGGCATGTATCTCTCCTGTGACAGTGCAGATTGTGCTATATATACATATATATATATATATATATATATATATATATATATATATATATATATATATATATATATATATATACCATGCACACAAAGCAACTAGCCTGTATTGCCCATACTGTTGCATACAGGCATAGCAGTGTTCCTCCTAACACCTTCTGCAGATATTATAGTACCAGGACAGTGTGCATGTTTACCCTCATAGATTGTGTTTGTATCATAATAGTTGTTCAAATGTGTATGCGCAGGCTCATCTGATATCACTTCACATCACATCTATTATGTTGGAGGTATGGGAATAATGGTGGTATTATTCTGATATTCTCCATGATTGTGGTTGGTTCTTGCAATGTTTTCTATGATTCTTTACTTGTGGTCACCTTGCTGGAGACCTCTGCTGAGAGTACCCTCATATTCAAGCATATCAGTTTGCACAGCTTCACAATATGCCCCTTACCCCAGTTGTATGTCAGATCCCCGATTGATGTCCTCTGCATTATTCATGTAAGGACACTTATACAGACATCTTCCCCATTGTTATGTCACCTTGTGTGACAGTCGTAGACAACACATTTGCACTGTACAGTTAGTACTGTACCATACAGATATGTGCTTGGTGTTTCTGCTACAACCATCTTCCATTGACATGCCTCCTTTGCTGTACATGATGGAGTTTCACCTGTCCTCTTTCCCTGTGTTCAGTCCTGCAAGTCATCTGTGTGCCCCTATTCAATACACACACTTCCCCTAAGTGATCATTTTACATGGCAGTCAATGTCCTATTACAAATCATTAAAACAGCTTCAGTACAGAATGCCAGGAATGGGATATCACAATACTCTGCACTGTAGGTATACTATCCTGTACTGTGTTTGGACCATATACTTCACATTCATACCTCTCAACTGTCCATATATTCCCAGGATGTCCAGATGTTTTTCCTATCAAATATTGTGGCTTTCTGCCATATCACTGGGATGATCTCTGGACAGATGTGACTCAATATAACTTACATTTGAGTGCATACCTTTCCACTGTCCTGATCTGTGAAGAATGTCCAGTATTTATCTCATATTTGTGATCTTTTCCTCATAACCTTTTTTTCCTGGCAAATAATTGGCATGTCATTGCAGAGAGAAGTCAGAAAATGATGACTGACATTTGAGTTTCAAACTTCCTGCTCTTCAGAAAGTTCATGATAATGTACAGCCTATTTATTCTAAAAACGGCTTATGTTAGGAAGTGCGATATTAAAGATCTGTCCCTATTTCTGGGACTTTGTCGCCCCGTTATTTATGGCTTTGTCCAGATTTCTTGCTTTAAGAAGTTATGAGTGATCCATTCTAATGCATTCCTATGTGATATCTATGTGAGCTATGTCCCTATTTCTGGTTATTTGTCCCCTTATTACATTGGCCTTTGTGCAGATTTGTTACACTTACAGAATGACAGATATTTGTGAAGCCCTGGTGATCATTATGGCATTCATCTCAAATCCCTGGACCACAGGTGCTGTGCTTTACACAGAATTGCTATCCATATTCACTCACAAAGTTTTGTGGCCAGCAACACTGTTGTGAGCCATGAAACCTAGCTTAGGCATGCCGCATATCATTAATATGCATTGTGCACTACCAAGCACTGTGCACCATTGGGCTAACAAGTAAACTCTGTGTAGGCTCTGGACAAAGCCTACACAGAGTTTATTGAATCCCAGGTATGCCTTTTAGTTTCATTTTCTGCCTGAATTTATTTGAGTATAATAGAATGTTTTGACTGGGTATTTAGGGTAGTTGACCAGAAAAGGGCAGTGAAAATGCCTGTGTAACACTAAAACAAGGCATCTGACCCAGTACAACACAAAAGGCTAGTCAATAAATTAAAAAGAATAATGTAGGTTCTAATCTGCTGCTATGAATAAAACATCAGTTACAGATATGGCAAGAATAATATGAGTACACATATTTCACTGAAACAGAATAACTCTTATCAAAGGGATGTTGCATTAAATCAATACTCAAGCTGGTCATATGCATTGTACATGTTAGGGAATTGCAGAAGATCTAAAAGGATAAATGTGCATTTTCTTCTGAAGACAATGATCTGCAACAAGGTTGACATACAAAAACAAGAAGAAAGGTTGGGATGGCACTTCTCAAGACTGGAGGAATGGAACAGAAACAAAACTGCCACATATAAATGTTTGGTATGTGTATTTTATGGATTAAGCACTTTTTTCAAACATCTATTTTTAAAGCTATGTCTAAAATACAATAACAAAGTTATCTGAACAAGTGTAACCACTTTGAAATTAAAACTGCAATTGATATTTAAATAGGCCCATATAGGTTCATAAGTCCATAGGTGTATACTAGGCTAGTTGCCATTGTGAGGCATTTTAAGCTTAGCTAGTTTCCTTTTACTGCTTGAAATAACCTGTCCCATTTGGTTATGAGTTTGCCTTACCCCATCCCATGGTCAATAATTATATATTTCTAATAATGAGAATAACTGGTATCATACCATAGATAATTTGAGGTGACCCATGTATGGGATAAAACATTTAGGAGCTGCCTCTGTCCATTAGTAGTACAGTTTGCAATCCCTGGGCAAATCTTCTGTTTCCCATCCAAAGATCTAAGCTGCACTTGAATATAGACAGGGATGAACATTTTTGATGTGGATAGGGAGTCTGTTCCAAAGCAGAAGTTTCCTATATGAGATATACCTGCCCTCCAAACCATTCTGTTGATGTTGCACAAGAGGTTTAGATCCCTAGACTGAGTATTTCTGATGTCATTTGACTTGCTGATGTGTAGTAAATCTATCAGTAATGTGTCAGAGGATGTCTTATATGCCAGACACAGGTCACCTCTTAGCAGTCTGTAGGATAATGAGTAAAGTGACAGGGAGTTGAGTAAGTTCATTATATAGGACATGTTGTTTAAGCCTTGTATGCTTTTAGTAAGGTATCTGTGGGCATTCTAGTTGTTGCTTGTGTCTGGACAGAAGCATGCTGTAGATCAGTATGTGTGTTTATGTATCTTTAAGAACCTATCCAAGGGCTTGCACAAGTGTATAAATACTGAGCATGTGGGAGCCTGACTGCCATTTTGTAGTAAGCTGTTGAGATGTAAGCTTGCATGTCTGTAAGGTCTCTCTGTTATTCAGTTTGTTTATATTTTGTGATGCTGCTATCCATCCTGATGTGTTTTATGTATTAAAGCATCTAAATGAAGTACCCTATCTGCTTGTCATCTATGTTAGAGAGGGACGAACAACATGGTATCAGAAGTGGGATGTCTAAAGGACTTGGTGTCAGAAGTGACATATCTAAAAAGGGCAAGGCATTAAAGGAATCATGGCCAAAATGACTTGTTGACAGAAAAAGCTCTAGTTTCTTCCATTTGAGTCTGAGAGACACCTGATTGGTGTTGGAGGAATATAGAGAAGTGAATCATCCTTACTGCATACATAATTCGCAAAACAGTTCAGAAACGAATTTCAGATATTAAAACATGCTCAAACTATTTCTTATTCTCAAAATGTGAAACAAAGCATACAGAACATTCTAAACAATATTTGAATAAATCATTATGTCCGATATTGATAAAAATACTTGAATTACTATGGAAAATGTTTGAAATAAAGTCTGAATTGCATAAAAAGAATAAAATAAGAAGAAATTACCGCATTTTCACTAAGCACATATTTCTCGTATTGAGTAAAGATATCCCAGTTATCAGAAGTGTAAAGTGTTCACGTTTGTGCAGTATTACAGTAAAGTTATTTTGCAAGATCCAGCCATTACAGAGCATACTTTGCAAAGTACAGTTTTTCAGAGTTTATTGTGCATTTGAATGTTGTTACAAGCTCACAGAACAGTTTGCTCATACATAATTACAAGGGCATTATTATTCACTGTGTTTGTGCATACTCTGCGGGTATGGCAGATGGATTTCAGAAACCCAGTGCAATTGTGTTTGACAATAATATTGCGGAGAACTGGAGAATGTTTGAATAAGAGAACAGAATTTTCATACAGGCTGCATTCTCTGATAAAGTTGACTATACAAAAGCATTTATTCTGCTTAGTTTAGCTGGGTCAGAAGCCATAGAAAGGGAACATTCATTTGTGTATGCACCTGCTGTCTATGCAGGAGAGGGGGAAAACCATCACAATGGTGTGCTGTCTGAGTCAAGGGAGGACACTGAGTGCTTAAAATGTAAATTCAGGGAAAGGTGTAACCCCAGACAAATGTTGCAATGGAAATGCACTTATTTTACACAAGGGATCAAAAGCCTGGTGAAACGTTTTCAGCATGTATAACAGCCTTGTTTCTCACAGTTAAAACATGCAGATTTATTGATTTAAGAGATGAGTTGATAAAAGACAGACGTGTGTAGTATAAAAGATGATGCTGTGAGAAAGATTTGCTTTGTAAAAGTGATTTAACTTTGAATAAGGCCATAGAGATTTGTGAGATATAGGAGCTCACACAAAAACACACGCTTGTGCTTACAAATGAGAGATGTATGCTTCTAGTAACTTCCAGAGCTTATGTTGATAGTATGCAGCATGTGGTTAAAAGAAATAGGCCCAAGCACATGGCAGCAACTGTAGCCACTCCAGCAACCACTGGTAAACACCAGAGCTTTCCAGCAAAATCCAGAGTTCACACAGTCTCAGTGAAGCATAAGAGTGAGTCAGCAAACAGACATGAGTGAGGGTGCATGATTACTCAGTTTCATTGCCAACTGTCGTAATTTTGGTGGAAGTCATGAATTTAAAACGGAAACATTTTTAGCTTTTGGTCAGCAATGCCACAAATGCAGTACATGGAGTCATTTCAAGAGGCTTTGTAAATCAAAATGCCCACATTCTTTTATTAAAAGGGAATATTCAAAGAAATTAGTTGAACAGTTAGACAACTGCGACCCTACTCTTTATGTTGATGTTGTGTCAGTGCTTCATGAAACAGTTAATGCAGTAGATTTAAGGGCACATATTTTGTACTGTTCGCATAAATGGAAAACCCGTAGATCTCAAAGTTGACACAGGTTCCAAGTGTAATGTTATGTCAGCAGAAACATTTGCTAGAGTGTATCATGGTGAATGACTTGATTTGGCAAGGTGTGCAAAGCGTTTTGCTTATGGTGGTGAAGAAATTCAAACTGAAGGCTCAGTAGTGCTTTCATGTTCCTGCTGGGAAATGTTACAACTTGTTATTTTATGTGGTCAAGAGTCATGTCCACTCATTATTAGGGCTTAGAGATAGTTTGAAAATGGGACTACTTTCATTTAATACGGAAGTCCACCAAGTTAGCTTAAAAGACCACTACTCTAATTTCACCCAGTACATTTTTCTACCTGTGCTGATCTTTTTAAAGACAAACAAGGGAAGCTTCCAGTTGTGTACTCCATGAAGTTAGACCCAGATGTCAGTCCAGTTATTGGGCCAGCACAAAACGTTCCAATAGCCATGCAGGACAGAGTTAAACCTGAGTAAAATGGTGTGAGAAGGTGTGATTTGTCTGGTTGGTTCATCAACTCCTACTGAATGGGCATCTTCCATGGTGGTAGCTCATAAGAAAAGCTCAGATGACATTAGAATATATAGATTCAAGAGATTTGAGCAAAGCACTAAAAAGATGTCATCATCCAATATGCACAGTCGAAGAAGTTGCAGCTCCGATGCCAAATGTCACTGTTTTTCTGTCTTAGATGCAAAGAGTTCATTTTGGCAAATTCAGCTTGACAAGAAATCCTCATTGCTAACTACTTTCAGCACTCCATTTGGAAGGTACAGATTTTTGAGAATGCCATTTGGGAAAAATTCTGCAAGTGAAGTCTTTCAACGTGCAATGGAGCAACTTTTTCTGGGTATCCTTGTGAGATTATAATAGACAACGTACTAGTTGAAGGTAATGGTGAAGCTGAGCATGGCAGAAACCTCAGAAAAGTTCTGAAAAAAAGCATGTCATGTTAATCTTAAGCTTAAACCACAGAAATGCAAATTTAGGCTATAATAGGTTACTTATGTTGGTCATTTATTTACTAATTCAGGACTATGACCAGATCTGTCTAAGCAAACAGACATTCTTGAGATGCCAGCTTCAGACAATGTTCCAGCCCTACAGTATCTTCTTGGCATGGTCAACCACTTAGGCAAATTCATTACAGACTTGAGCCAACTATCAGCACTGCTTAGACAGCTGGCACTTAAAGATGTATCCTGGTCTTGGTTAGAGCAACACCAAAGAGCATTTGATGTCCTGAAACAGAGAACAGCTAGTCCATCAACTCTCAGGTACTATGATGTTCACAAGCCAGTTACTCTTTCATGTGATGCTTCAAAATTTGGTCTTGGTGCAGTAATTTACAAGAGGGTCAGCCTGTTGCCTTTGCAGTGAGAACTCTTACCCAAACTGAAATGCAGTATGCTCAGACAGAGAGAGGATGTTTGGCAGTTGTGATGGCATGTTCGAAGTTCCATGATTATGCTTATGGTAGACTTATCCAGATCAAAACAGACCACCATCCTCTAGTCCACCATTTTGAGAAAGCCTATGCATTCAGCTCCAGCCAGATTGCAACTTATGATGTTAAGATTGCAAAACTATAATTTCACTATTGTCTACAAGAAAGGCAAACTTCTTTATCTTGCTGATACATTATCCAGATTGCTCAGAAACACCATTGAGCAGCATGAAAATGAGAACCTTGATTTTGAAGTCATGGAAGTGAGAAATTTTTCTTCAACACATCTTGATGAGCTGATAGATCACACAGCCACAGATCCAGTTTTACAAAGGCTCAACCTCTTTATGAATCAGGGATGGCGATCAAAGCAATCCAGTTTACCTCAAGAAGTGCAACCCTATTTTCCATGCAGAGATGAGATTTTGTCTGGAAATGGTATCATTATGAAAAGTCCAAAAGTAATTATTCCAAAGTCCTTTCAACAAGAGTACATTACTATCTTACATCGTGGTCACTCAGGAACTGAATCTACCAAAAGAAGGGTGATAGGACTAGTATTTTGGCCTTCTATGTCATAAGTCATTGAGACACGTTTATCTTGTTCTATGTGTAAAATGTTCTATGTGTAAAAGTACTAAGCTACATCAACAGAAAGAACCATGTCAGCTAAACCAGATTCCTGAACTATCTTGGTCAATAGTGGCCACTGACATCTTTGAGAGGAATGGTTAACATTATTTGGTGTTAGTAGCATCTTATTCTAATTGGTTTGAGATTGACCTACTTTCTAACCTAACATCTAGTAGCCATTATTAAGATGAAGTGCCATTTTGAAGTCCATGTAGACTGTAAAAAGTTATTTCTGACAATGGAATGCAGTTTACAAGCCAACAGTTCAAAAGATTTGCCAAAGAATGTGACTTTACTCATGTCATGAGTAGCCCTGAGTATCTGCAGTGAAATGGTTTGCCAGAATGTGCAGTTCAAAATGCAAAACAGTTACTAGAGAAGTCAAAATGAGAAAGTAGTGATGTTTTCCTGAATCGGTTGACTCTCAGAAACATTCCTCGTGATAAACATCTTAGTTCACCTGCTCAGAGACTTCTGCCGAGACAAACCAGAACCAAGTTACCAATCAGTAGTCAATTGTTGGTTCCATGTGTCAAGAACAACAGGTCAGTGAAAAACAATCTGTTGAAGAAACATTTAACACAGAAGTCCTACTATGATAAAACCAGCAAACTGCTCAATCCATTATGAGAAGGAGAAGTAGTCAGCATGCAAATGTCCAAAGGTTATGATCGGATTGGAGTCATGATGAGTATTTGTCCAGAACCGAGATCGTACATTGTGGAATCACAAGGAGCAGAGCATAGGTGGAATTGGAAAGATTTAATGCCAGTGTCTGAGCCTATACCACAGCACATAGCCTGTGAGAAAGACTATCTCAGAGTGAGTTGTCCTGTGTTCCAATTCTAGAGGAAGTTGTAGAGAATATTCCAATTTCTATGATGAATCCTGAAGTTCCTGATAAGAGTTGTTTACCAAAGACTGTCCTGTTGCTAAATTCAGTTCAGATTGTTATTTTACCAGATCTGGTCATATCCAGACCATGTAACAGATACAAGGCAACTTAGACATGAACATTGTGTTTTGTTTATAATGTCTATAATAATGCATGTCTAACTCCAATGTTATTTTTACTAAGGGCAATCTTTTAAAGAGGGGGGATGTAGATCAATGTGTGTGCATGTATTTTTAAAAAGCTATCCAAGGGCTTACACAAGTCTATAAATACTGAGCACGTGCGAGCCTGACTGCCATTTTGTAGTACGTTGTTGAGATGTAAGCATGTATGTCTGTAAGGTTTGTCTGTTAATCTGTTTGTTTATATTTTATTATGCTGCTATTTATCCTGATGTGTTTTTATGTATTAAAGCATCTAAATGAAATACCCTGCCTGCTTGTCACCTATGTTAGAGAGGGATGAGTGACACATGCCAAAGGGGGAACTGTATTCAATAATTGGCCTAATACAGGCTGTGTAAAGGAAGACAATGACACCCCTAGATCTAGACTCAATCCCTTTGTTTAAAACTTTACAATATAGAAGGACTTTCTTACAGCAAGGGACACATGCTGGTCAAAAGTAAGGTCAATGTCCACATAAATTCCAAAATCCCAAATAACTGGGTCAACTCTTAGAGGAATATTGCCAATGTGACCGTTCCCTGGGGTACATGCCTTCCCTTTGGCATTTAGTTTCAGTCCATGATTTTGGCACTATTTTTTTATTTGGGACAAACCTTCCTGCAGAATGACCAGTTCATTTGGAGATTTGATTGCTGTTCCTAGCTTCTAGTCATCTGAAAATTTAGTCATGCAGAGACCTTGGGTTTTGGCTTTTACCTCAGAAAAGTAGATGCCAAACAGGTGAGGCCCAAGCACAGAACTCTGGGGACTCCACTGGTTACTGTTTCCTTTGTGGAGGTAATTTAATGTATTTTGATTATCTGCATGAACCAGGTGACAGGTCCAACAGGTGATATAAGGGGTTTATTCCAGTTAATTTAGTTCTTCTACTATGCCTGAGTGGAGAGCTGTGTGAAAAGCTTTGGCCAGGTTGAGGTATGTGGAGTATACTGTTTTGCCTTCATCCATTGCTTTGCTGACCTTTTCAAAAACTATCCACTAGGTTGAGTAAGCTTGACCTGCCCTTAACAAATCCAAAGTGAAATGTGTCCAGTGTTTAGAGGATCCCTATGTCAACAAAAAAACCCCAAAACAGATGATCTCCGTGGTATCCCCGAAGTCTCAAAACAACCCACTAAACAAGTATAGTGGGTCCAAAAACAAAACAGTGTAAGAAACTTCTCTGTGTGAAAGATTTTCAAAACATATATCTCTAATGAATCACTGTATATTAATCAGATCAGAAAATAGTAGTAGAAGTAGCGAACTTAAACTTGTCTTAAGTAAAAAAAAATAATAAAAAATATATAATTTTAAAGAATTACTAAGTATTCAAAAGTTATATAAGCAAAGCAGGAGTCTGTTTCCAGTACAAAATCCTTTATTAAGTACACAGACAAGTGATCCAAATAAAACAAAAATAGTGTATTAGTTTCCTCACAAGCTTTCTAGATATATCTATCTATATCTATATATATATATATATATATATATATATATATATATATATATATATATATATATATATACTTTTTTATCAGGCAAGGGAGTGCTTTATTGTGCTGTAAAACAAAGTGTTATTGGTACACATGTTCAATTCACATCACTTCCCCCATCAGTGTGACATTCGAGCTGGTCCTGCCCTGATCTGATTAATATACAGTGATTAACCAGAGATATATGGACTAAAAATCTTCCACACAGAGATGTTTCTTACACTGTTTTGAGGATCCCTATGCCCTGACTGATAGTCTTTCCATGGGTTTAAATATGAGGCTAGTCAGACCTATGGGTCTGTAATTGCTTGAGTCTGTGGAAGTCCCTCTCTTATGAAGGAGAATGACTGTGGCTGATCTCCATTCATTGGGTACAAAACCTATATGAAGGCTGAGATTGAACAGTGTTGTTAGTAGTGTGGGTAAATCATCCTTCATGCTATTTAAGATGCATCCAGGGATATTGTCAGGAGCCATCAATGCAGTATTTTTAGCTTTTTATAGCACTTTTAGGACTTGGTCTTGTGTGATAGCTGAAGGTGAGCAGGTTTCATCTATATCTTGAGAGACAGATGGAGAGGAGAGAGGGGTGAAGTTAGAAATAAATTTATTTGGCCAGTAGGTTCGATATATCTTCAGCCTCGGTATAGGTAACATCATTCACAATCAGCTCAGCACATTGTTATGTTGCACTTTTGAGATTATGACTATAACAAAACAATGCCTTGTGATTGTCTTTGTCATGAGTAGCTATTTTAGCCTCAAACTTGGCTTTAGTAGATTTTACTAGCTACCTGAGTTGTTTGTTTATTTATTTCAATAACAAGGGCTTTAATATTCTGGGATTTATTGTTCTTACTTTTGATGAATGTTTTTCCCTTTATTATAAAGCTTGTTGATATTATGGTTCCACCATATGGGTTTGTTTCTTGGGTTCGCCCTGCACTTGTTCCTTTGGGGTACAGCTGCATTTATACTGCTGTTTATGTGCTGAACTAATGTGGCGGTGTACATTTCTGTATATTCAGTGGAGTTAACTGGGTTTGGTAGGGACTTGAACCTTGCCAATGTACCACATAGGAGTAAGTAGTTTGTCTTAAAGAATTTTCTAAAGGTACCTCACAGCAAGACGTTGTCCCGTTCGATTCTCAGCTAGAGCGTCTTCTGTGTGGAGGCATGCGTGAATGAGCGTGCCTTCGTTGAAGGTTGTGCATCAGGGCTGGTAACTCGGCACATAAAAATCCACTTCCAAACATTAGCGGACCGGAGTTCCGCTGTGGTGACCCCTAACCGGGATAAGCCGAAAGACACAACAACAACCTTGGGTGGAAGGGATCTCTGCTAAATATCTGTATCTATATCTATCTATCTATCTATCTATCTATATATCTATATAGATAGCTATAGATATATAGATACTGTGTATATATATATATATATATATATATATATATATATATATATATATATATATTATATATATATATATATATATATATATATATATATATATTATACATAGAGATATATATTTATATGTATATGCTAAAGACATAGCGACACTATGAATAAATATAAAAACAGTATCCTGCAGACCTGCATGCAATGGAGTAGAATGGAATGGATATTAATACCAATCAGTAGGGGGTGCTAATTTAGAGTGTTGCTGTATCTTTAACATAACAAAGTCCTAAGACACTAAAGAGACAAAAGTGCTTATTTCACTAAATGTGAATATTCTGTGTTTCTGGATAAGTGCATAGTTTGTGGTGGAATATTAATGATGTCTAATTACATATGTTTGAAAAAATCAGCTGATGATGGCCGACTGGGTGTCTTATTATGTCTTATCATTAATAAGTGATGGTCTGAAGCACTTTAATAGCTAATTCAACTCCTTAGCTTGACATAAGAAAATCAGGCTGAGGACTGAGAGTTTAAATGGAGTAGATGTATAAAACCCTGAGTATACCTCAGGTAACCAGAGCTTGAATAGCAGCTCAGGCACCTATTAGAGGTTGTATATGGGTAGAGGGGGATAATGATGCTTTGCATCCTCAATCCTCCTTTGGAGGGGTCCGACAGCATGCCTCTGGCAAGCTGTCTGTGGTTGGAAACTCTATGCAGACTGGTCATCACAAGGGGCTTGTGCAGTCTTTGGGAGGTGGGGCAGTTAAATTATACTGAATTTGGAAGCATGGACATACACATCAAATATGTCAATCCTTGGATGTGAGCAGTTATCTGCAGGGGAGAATAAGGCTTAATGAAAAACTATGATCTCCCACAATACAGATGATGGGTCCCTCTCTAAGTTCACTCTACTCTTACTCTGGGCGTGGCTCCCTCACCTGGTTCACTCAACTCTTACCCCAGGGAAAAAATGGGCTATCAGGCTGTTGTCCACAGGGACAAATAGATTAATGGAGCAGACAGGAAGGCAGGGATCAACAGCCAGTGTAAGAGACTGGAAAAGAGAAGCTGAGCAGGTCAGTCACGGCTACATACCTTTATAGAAATCAAGGCTGCTATGACCTGAACTGATAAGAACTACTTAGGAAACATACTTCTAAAGCAAAACATCTTATTTATTTAGAAGCCACATGTTCTGTCATCAGTAATATTGTCTATTTTATTAAGCTTAAAACTATCAAGTCCTGAAGCCACTCCAGTGGCATAAAGGTTTAAAGCCCTGACTATGGCCCAGCTGATGTGGGTTTGATTAGCGGCTTAGGTAACTTATGGAATGGCAGGGAAGGGATGGATGTGCCCATATTCGGTGGGACAATGCTCATTGATATGCTCCCGAAGGGTGGGGGCATTGTCCAAGGTAGATTGTTGCCCTCACACATAAACAACAAGTGTTGTGAGTGGGGAAAGGGAAGTGGGTAGGTCATAACCCCCCCCCCAGATGGGACCACAGTCAAGCCAATACCTAGGCCACCCTCAGGATCCATGACTGGCACTAGTAAAAAAATGGAGCATGTCAGGATGGGGGTTGGAGAGTAGCTGGTAGACTCACCATGGATGTTGGGTACTGATGGCTGGGTCAGTAACAATGAGGTTTGATGGGTTGAAAAAAAATATCATGTCCTGCTAAGAACACTAAATATGACCTCATTCAACATTAGAAGTAGGAAAGTATTCCATTACCCTCAAGGTTACGCAACCTCAGAGTTAGCACAATTAGTGTATGCAGGAGTATGTGAAGTGATTTTTAAAGCTTAATTTGTTACCATCAATTTTATTTTTTCAACACTTTAGTACTGATAAGTTGTCACATACCTATTTCCTGCAGCTGTGCCGTGATGTACAAATAAATGTTCTTCTCAAATTTAAAGAATGGAAATGACAGAACTTCAGAATTCTTTAGAAACCAAATAATAAAATGTCTTAAGGAATTATTTAAGGCATTTGGATATAAATGATCAATAAAACTAACATGCTTGTTAGCCCTCATCCAGATCTGAAATCTGTCCTAAGTGTAGAATACTATGGCAACAATTTTGAAACTTGTATACCAAAGGCTGCATCTATTGCTTTTGGTGACTCATATCTTCTGTAGGGACCATTCCTTTTTCTCATATTGATTTCAAGCCCATGTCATAGTTAACCATAAAAGAACTTTTTGTGAGAATAAAACAAGAAAGTAATAGGTTAGAGGCTGCAAATAGGCAGCACTGATCATTACCCAGTTCCTTAAATAAAAGACTATGCCATCATTTTGAGGAAGTATTAGTAATCAAGCTACATAAGAATAAATCAAAGAACAGTGTGGTTAACTTTAGACATGACCATGCTGCATAGCCTTCCTTTGTAAAGAATTGGAATAAACAGCCTACAAGAAATGTTTCAGCTACCTGACTAAAACGTGCAGCTGTCACATATTTAATATTACTTCCACCAAGGACATCGGCTTGAAACTGTAACATTCTATGGTCACTGGCCACATCAGAGTCAATTTAAATACAAGTAATGCTGTTACTGCACTGTCTCCTGACCAGTCTAAAATGTTTGATCATGTGGACCGTCTCATGTCCCTGTATAGAGTAGCAGCCTGAGTTGTTTCAGAAACAGATAGTAGTGGTTACAAAGCTACCTTGAAAGAAGGTGAATTAGTTTCAGGTTTTAAAGTCTGTTGTCAGATTTATATTTTATTTATTTATTTATTTATATTTGTTGACCAGGAGTGTCCGACTGGACGTAGGTCCATTTTCAGCAGAGGCCCGGGGAGAAAAGCTATACAGTTAAAATAAACAGACAGTAGTTACATTGGATTACATAGCGATTAACAATTTACATAGCAATTACTTACAACATATTTACATATGAAGAACATAGTACATCAGTAGACAACTAGAATCTTTATCTGTGAAGTACATAACAAACATTAACAAATGTTAAAATAAGAAGTTCCTGCTGTATAAGTACTAGGCTTATGAGCATCTGAGCTTGCTATAATCAAGGTAGTTAGTGGAGTGGAAAGAAAGGTAGTGGTTGGATGGGGTGGGTGATATTAGAGTGGGAGTTGCAAGGGCATAGCCAGCATGTTTTTAGGTGCGCTTTTAGTAAAGTTTTGAAGTGGGTGCATGATGGTACGGAGGTAATTGTAGGTGGGAGGGAGTTCCATAATTTGGTTATGGTGCAAGAGAATAGTGCTTCACCAGCAGAGTTACTGGCTTTAGTGATCTGCAAGTGATTTTTGTTGCTGGATCTTAGTGGTCTGGTGGTGCGATAGGGTTGGAGTAGATTCTGGAGGGATGGGACATTTAGTGGATGGTTTACTAGTTTGTGGGCGAGTGAGAGTTGATACCATTGAAGGAGGTCAGGGAGTTCAAGCCAGCCCAGTTCAGCAAGTGAGAGACAGTGGTGACTACGGTAGGATGCCCCTGTAGCGAATTTGGCAATTTTGCTGTAGCAGGTCTCTAGTTTGTTTAGATCGCATTGCCTTAGGTTGGTATATATTGGAGAGGCATAAAGTAGGGTGGAGATAAGGTGGGAATTTGCTATTGAAATCTTTGCTGCTTTGGTGAGAAAATGCTTATTTCTGTATAACTCTCCTAGTTTTTTGTGGACTTTTTTTATTGTCATGGATATGTGAATGTCAAATTTTAGTATATTGTCTATTTCCACTCCTAGCAATTTGGTGTGTTCAGTTGGGTATATAGTGGTGTTGCCTTTTGCTATGATGTTAAAGTGAGAGTTGTTTTGAGTATGTTTGGTGGGTTGGAAGATGCATAGTTTAGTTTTGTTTGGGTTGAGTATTAATTGGGCATCGGATAACCAAGTTTCAACAGAGGAAAAGGCTTCCTGTGTGACTTTTTGCAGTTTGGGTAGGGACTGGGCTGAGCAGATGATGGTTGAGGCATCTGCATATTGTATGAGTATGCTATGTGTGGTGGCAGAGGCTAGATTATTTGTGAAAACAGAGAAGAGTAGGGGTCCAATGATGGATCCTTGGGGAACCCCTATGGAGACAGATAGTTGGGGAGATATGTCATTCTGCCATACAACGGATTGTTGGCGGTCAGACAGGTAACTGAAACCAGTTGGTGACTGATTGTGAGAAGGATAGGTTATTGAGGACAGAGATAAGTTGTTTGTGTGGGACCATGTCAAATGCTTTAGATAGCTTTATAAAATTCAGTTTTGAAGTCTGTCATATATGGAGTAGGCCTTGCAGGACTGTTTTCTGCTACAGTGAACTATGTCAATGTAGAATTAAACAGAACTTTGCCTTTTAGAAGTCACTTATCAGATAATCTTTAAACCATGTCAAATCCATAACCTTACTCAATTTTGGTACGATTTTGGTCCTAACTCTAAACTTTATCTTCAGGTTTGATCATATGTGTTTCTACTCTATAAAAATGTCCCTCCTTTTCCTTTTCATAAGTAACAGTAAGACATACAACAGAGAGTAGAAGTGTTTAATGAAGCCATTCTTACTGAATGACACCTTGTTAATGCTGCCTTTGTTGAAGTGACATTTCTTAGAGGTCACTTTATTATTCTTTATGAGATGCACCAATCAAAGTGTTATGCATAAGTAGTCTGTGCAAATAGTTTCACTCTGGCAATACTTTTGAGTTTGTTTCACAGCAAAGTGTCATTTTATTTGACTGATTCTGGTCAAATGATCTTTACTAAAGAGTCATTCAGTGAACTGTGCTGTATGTAGATAGTAAGGGAATGCAAAAATTGCTGAAATGAAAGGATATAGGCAGCAAAAGAGGGAGAAAGAAGGGACACAGATAGAAACCCTAAAACAGAAGGGTGGTCTGCCAGAATCCAGACATGGTATATCATTATAACTTTCTGCACTCTGTAAAATGTATTTAGAGGTATAAAATATAGATCAATTTAGATATGAAAAATTACTCATGAATATCTTTGAAGAGATGCTTATAAGTTAATATAAAATAAAATGAAACAAGTAAAATATGGAAAAGAGCCTGTTTATTATTAAAACAAATGGTATGGGCTTTCATGGAGTTAAAACCACTTCATCAGATTACATCAAAAGTCACATTAACCCACAACTATAAGTACAAGCATAAAGAGCATAAAATCCATTTCATGCAGGCATCCCAACCACTTTTCTCCCAAATGGCCTGCTGATATCATCTTCTATAAGTTTACCTGCACTCTTGTAAAAATCAGTCTTGTGCCATGGTGCTTGCTTTAAAAGACAATAATGGGATTCTATTATTAAATGCTCAACTTCTCGGGCTTTTTCCTCCCTATTTACTGATCCTGCTATAAATAAACAACAATACATTTAAAATATTTTAAATTGACTGTTTATCTCCACTAGAACAGCACCATACTGTACTGCGGTGGTTTCACTTTCAAAAAATGTTTGTCTCACTCTGAAAAAGCTTGCTGCAGTCTTCAATTCAGTGATGTCATCAAGGCAACTGAATACAGGTAGTTTTCTGACAATTTTCCTCCCCAAACTGGCATCACCACTACCATTCTAAAAACCCACCCATGCTGTGATATCACAGCTCCCTGGTCCTTCCTCTACCCATACAGAAAGTAAAGGTTAGAACAAGGAAACGGTACATGAGTCAAGTCTCCTGCTGTTAGCTGTCAATCACAGTAGGTAACAGCTCAAATTACCCTTAACACTTTGACTGCTAGGAAAGTTAGGTGTGATGGGGTGTGTAGGTAGGGTGTAGGTGAGTGTAGATGAGTCAAAGTTGTACAATTCAGGCTTCACAAAAGACTGCAATTTAGCCATTCTAAAAAGAAGCAAGTAAAAAGCACTTTGAAAGTCTGTTCTGTGGAATTTGCACTGTTTCTGTTTTAAGTAGTCATTGAACGACATGACATGTTACTTAAAGCTAACTTTATGAAAGACAGCAGTGTATTAATGTAAAATCAATGCAGTGGCAGGAGCTTTAGGAAGAATGAGGCCTAAGTAATGTGCTTTTTACAGACAAGCAGTGCATTATGAGATACCCAGAGGCAGACTTAACAATCAGAATTACATCAGGATGCCAGACCCCATGTAGTCAGACTCAGAAATTACATACGGAAATATTTAAACACCTGTAAATAATCCCAGAGTAGTGTTAAAATGTAGGAAACACCAAACCATGATGAAATAAACATGTTTTTTGAGTCTGTGGGTGTTGTTCTTCTTTATTTATTTATTTATTTATATTTGTTGACCAGGATAATCCACTGGGTCGTAGTCTCCCATTTTCAGTGGAGGCCTGGGGAGAAAAGCTCCACAAAAAGTTACATTAATAATAATAGTGAAAGAGAGGTTACATAATAGACAAAATTCAGAGTCAGAAACATTAGAGTAACATTATAGTAAGCCATAGATTTTCATGTGTAACATTCATTGCAAAAGAAAATGAAGAATAATAAGAGAGGTTACATATTTACAGAAGTATTCATTATACAAAATATTATATTAAGCTATAGGCCTTCATGTGTAACATTCATTGCAAAAGAAAGGGAGGTTTCCTAGTAGATAGATAGGTAATCTATATATACACATTTAAAACAATTCTGGCAAAGAAAATACACATTAGATAGTAATGTATCTTTTGAGTATTCTGTGAAAAAAAGAGAAGAATAAATATGTTTAGAACATTCACAGAGAGGGTATAGGATCTTATGAGTTGGGGCTGCTTAGGTAGAAGTACTGTGTTCTGTAGTCTGTGGTCTCTTTTATCTCTACTACAATTTCACCTGCAGTCCAGTATAAGTTAGCCTTGTGCCGTGGCACTTGCATTAAGTACTGTGTTCAGTAGTCTGTGTACTTAAATAAGTAGGGGTTCTGTTTTCACTGCAGTCAACTTGGTGTGTTTGTGTGTGTGTGTGTGTGTGTATTTGGTGTGTGTGTGTGTGTGTGTGTGTGTGTGTGTGTGTGTGTGTGTGTGTGTGTGTGTGTGTGTGTGTCTGTGCGCGCACTCGCTTGTGTGTATGTATATGTGTCTGTGTATCTATACAGTAGAGCAGAAATGTGCATCCCACTGTTACTACTGCAATGCCATGCAATGACATGCCTACATACCCATTTCATACAGGCCTCCTAATCTCTTGTCTCCCACATGGCCTACTGATGTCATCTGCTATAAGTTCATGTGCACTCGTATAAATTATTCTTGTGTCATTGTGCTTGAGTTAAATACTGTGTTCTACAGTCTGTGTAGTTAGATAGTTAGGGGCATAGCTCTCAACCTCTTAGCCCAGAAAATCTGGGCAAAGCCAAAAATAATGGGGGACAAAGCCCCAAAATTAGGGACACATTTTAAATATTGTTCTTACAAACTTAGAAAGTTTGCTGCAGTAAAAGGTCTTGTGTCACCATTCCTTTTCTGAAGAATATGACATCTGATACTCAAGTGTCTGTAATTATTTTGTGAATTCAACCCTTAAGTATTTGCCCCAAATATCCAGAATATCACAAATTTTATGAGGAAAAGTCCAAAAATGTGAGGCACAAATCTGGACATTCTGAGAAAATCTGGACAGTTGAGAAGTATGTAGGGGTTCTGTTCTCCCTGCTGTCAACTTGGTGTGTGTGTGTGTGTGTGTGTGTGTGTGTGTGTGTGTGTGTGTGTGTATGTGTGTGTATGTCTAGACAGCAGAACAGAATTATATGTCTTACAGTTACTGCTCCAATGTCATGGATTGTCAGTATTTTGATACTTTGTGCATGCCTACACATCCATTTCATCCAGGCCTTCCAACATCATGTCTCCTACATGGCCTGCTGATGTCATTTACTATAAGTTCACCTGCACATTTGTATAAATCAGACTTGTGTCATGGTGCATGCTTTACATACTGTGTTCTGTAGTCTGTGTACTTAGGGAGGGGTTCTGTTCTTACTGCAGTCAACTTGGTGTGTGTGTGCATGTGCACCCATATGTGTGTGTGTGTGTGGGGGGGGTGTCTAGACAGCAGAGCAGAAGTGTGTTTCCTACAGTTACTGCTCCAATGTTATGCAATGACAGTATTTTGATACTTGCACATGCCTACACATCCATTTCATGCAGGCCTCTTAACCTCTTGTCTCTTACATGACCTGCTGATGTCATTTACTACAAATTCACCTGCACTCCTGTATAAGTCAGACTTGTGCTGTGGTGCTTGCATTAAGTACTGTGTTTGGTAGTCTGTGTACTTAGATAAGTAGGGTCTCTGTTCTCACTGCAGTCAATGTGGTATTTGTGTGTGTGTGTGTGTGTGTGTGTGTGTGTGTGTGTGTGTGTGTGTGTGTGTGTGTGTGTGTGTGTGTATGTGTGTTTTTGTATGTGTGTGTGTGTGTGTGTGTGTGTGTGTGTGTGTGTGTGTGTGTGTGTGTGTGAGAGAGAGAGTTTGTGTGTGTGCCTATACAGCAGAGCAGAAGTGTTTATCCCACTGTTACTACTCCAATGCCATGCAATGACATGCCTACACACCCATTTCATACAGGCCGCCTAACCTCTTGTCTCCCACATGGCCTGCTGATGTCATCTACTATAAGTTAATCTGCACTATTGTGCTGTGCTCTGTAGTCTGTGCATTTAGACAGGTAGGTGGGTATGTGTGAGCTGTTGCTTGACATTACAGAGAGCATTTGTGGGACACTGTTATCTTCTCCTCAATAGACACTGTTGATGTCATCAGCTGTAAAGGTTTGTCTGAAGAACTCCAAGTTGGACTTGACCAATAGCACTTGCATAGAGTACTGTGGTCTGTGGTCTCCATAATTTGATAGGTAGGGGTTCTATTCTTACTGCAGTCAATCGACTGTGTGTGTCTGCATGTGAGGTTCTGCTTGACATTACAGAGAGCATTTTACACCAGCATGTGGGACAAATGTTATCTTCTCCTCAACAGACACTGCTGATGTCATCAGCTATGAGGTGTTGTCTGACATACTCCAAATTGGGCTTGAGTTGTGGCACTCGCACAGAGTACTGTGTTCTGTAATCTGTGTAATTATAAGTAGGGGTAGTCAACTGTGTGTGTGTGTGTGTGTGTGTGTGTGTGTGTGTGTGTGTGTGTGTGTGTGTGTGTGTGTGTGTGTGTGTGTGTCTGTGTGCATGTGTGTGTGTGTGTGTGTGAGAGCTGTTGCTGACATTATAGAGAGCATTTTACACCAGCATATGGGACACTGGTATATTTTCCTCAGCAGATACTGGTGATGGCATCCACTATATCACATTTTTGGATATTCAGTATTCCCACCAGGGCAGAGTCAGAGACTGGGCTGGAGGTGAGACAGAAGTTACTTCAACCTATACCATAAAGATTTAAGTGTCATTGATTTTAATCTATCCACATGCATCATGGCATGGTTTGAAGGCCCTGTGCTATCTTGCTGAGAAGGCCTGTGGTCTCTCCAGCTGCTACGTGTCTGGTAATGTACACATAAAAAGAGCAGTATCTGTATTAGTGTTGTAATGAGGTTTGACTACATTGCTGTCCAACAATCCTAAGATCTCAATATGGTGGTGTGAGTTATTATGTGTACAACATAGGCTTTCAATAGCAGTGTAGACACTTGGTGATCAAAGTTCCAGTTGCTATCTATATGTCTTCCCAGTACATGGATCACTAGGTTTCTGCATAGCAGGATTGTTGTCAATGATGTGATTAACATGGAACTCCACTTTTCAGATGGACAACATTACGAACACACATTTCTGCATTTATGTGTACATTGTGTGCCTTTGTCACCATTCTATTTTGTGTGTTAGCTCCTCCTGTAGTATGTTATCACCATCTGTGGACTCAGTCATTGCACACAATATGCAAGACTCAATAAACTTGGTAGGACAAAGACAATATACTTTAGCTGGAACTGTCGAGAAATAACTTTTAAACAGTGAAGGGCCAAACACGGATCCCTGGGGGTTGCCAGTGATGACAGCTCTACTGGTACAGGTGGATTCACCAATTTTCACCTGATGTGTCTCTTCCCAGACCTCCACTGAAAATAGGTTCTGTCCTAGTCCGACATTCCCGGTAAACAAATGTTAAAAATAGAAAAATAATTATTCTGTCAGTGAGCCAGCTGGTTACCTATCAACTAACGTAAGGTTTAATCCCTAACTTAGGGGGTTTCTCAATGATACCTGCATGTTTGATTGTGTCAGAACCCTAGGCAAGATCACAATAGGCAGTATAGTTTCATAAGTTCATTGGTGTGTACTAGGATAATGGCCCTGAAACCTTTACAAGCCTAGCCCATAGGATTACCCTGGCATCATCCCACCCAACCTTATTGCCTAGTTCCTCTGTTGAGTAGAACCACTGGAGTAATCCCTCAGGTGTATTTTCTATTTCCCATCCATTCATCAAGATTTCTCTTGAAAAGGGCCAGTGAGGTGCTCTGTTTGACATGTATGGAAAGTCTATTCCATAGCACGGGCAGTCCCTGGGTTATGAACCTGTCCTTCCAGCTTGTTCTGTTGATTGTGGTAATGAGTTTGAGGTCTCTGGAGCATGTGGTGTGGAGGGATTGGGATTTCTTTAGATGTAGCATTTCTAACAGAGCTGGGTCAGACATGGCTTTGTAAGCCAAGCAGAGATCACCTCTAAGTAGGTGATATGAGACAGAGAATAGTTGGAGTTTTTTGAGTCTGTCCATATAGGATAATTGTTTAAGGCCTAGGATCCTCTTTGTGAGGTACTTTTGTGGCTCTCCAGTTGTTGCAAGTGTTGAGTGAGGTACATGCAAATTGAGGCATTGTACTTGATTACTTACCTAATGAGGGAAGAGTAGAGGGAGACAATGACCTCTTTCTTCCTGGATGCAAAACCCTTAGTAATGAGATGTGCCACATAGATGGACTTTCTGTCCGCAGTGGCAATGTGATGGTTGAAGGAGAGGTTGCTGTCTACCTGTGTTCCTAGATCTCTTATAATTCCTTCTGCGTTCAGTGGACTACCATCAATGTGGTAATTCAAGGGAACTGGGTTTTTCCCAAAGGAGATGATGAGACATTTTTTGGCATTGACTTTAGGGCCATGGTTCTGACACAGTTTGTTGGTCTCAGTGAGGCCTTTCTGTAGAATGTCAACATCACATGAGGAGTTAATATCTCCCAACTTGCAATCATATGCAAACTTTGTCAGCCACTGTCCCTTCATGTTGGCCTGGACTTCAGAGAAGTAGATACCAAACAGGAGAGGACCCAGGACCGGACCTTGTGGGACTCCACTTGTGACTGGACAGCAGTCTGACTTGGAGTCAGCTACTTTCACACTGTGTGGTTCTATCTGTGAGCCAGTTTGCAATCCACCTAGTGATATAGGGGTTGATGTTTAGCTTAGTGAGTTTTTCAATGATTCCTGAGCGAGGAGTAGTATCAAAGGCCTTGGCCAGATCAAGGTAAGCTGTATAAACCACCTTGCCTTCGTCCACAGCTCTGGTGTGGTGACTGACTCAAAGAAGTCGATCAGGTTGAGCAGGCATGATCTATCCTTCACAAAAAGAAAAAGCCAGCAACTGTGGGCTGTGAAAACTAATTTAATTAGTAAAACATATATAGAACTTCCAGTGAACTTTTGGATGCGCACTATCTGTTTCCTTTTGGATGCACACTATCTGTTTCCTTTTTGATGCACACTATCCTTCAAAAAATCAAACTGTGTGGGATCCAGAGTTTGGAGATTCCCTATATCCTTGTTTATTAGGTCCATGATGATGCATTCCATAGCTTTGCATATCAGACTCGTCAGGCTAATGGAGCGATAGTTCCTAGGGTCTGTAGTCACTCCTCTTTTGTGGAGAGGGATGACTGTAGCAGTATACCATTCAGTAGGGACAAAGTCTAAGGTGAGGCTGTGATTGAACAGAGCACACAGGTGAGGTGCCAGTTCACTCTGTAGTTCATGTAGAACACAGCCAGGGATATTGTTAGGTCACATAGAAGCTGTATTCTTGGCCTTAGACAGTGCTGTTCTAACCTGTGCAGCAGTATAATACTGGGTGCCTGGCAATCTGGTATTGTGATTGTTCCTTTGGTGGGGGAGAGAGTGGTAAAGTTGGCACTGAATCTGTTGGCCAGTATATTGCCAATATCTGTTGGCTCGGTATAAGAGGTACCATTGGGCAGTACCTCAGAAAAAATCTAGGTATTGCCGTGGAGATTCTTTACATAACTATAGAAGGCCTTGTGGTTGTCTTTTCTATCTGATGCAATTCTGTTTTCATAGCTAGCTTTATAGGATTTGATGAGGGATCTCAACTTTTTGTTGAGGCTGATAAGGGAGTTTTTCCAGTCCTGGGACTTCACCTTATTCCGCATCAGTTTCCTCCTTCTGTTGTAGAGTTTGTTTATGGCAGAGGACCACCAGACTGCCTTCCTGTTTTTGGAAGAGAGTGTCTTGGTTCTATTGGATATGGCGAGATCCATGCATTTGTGTACATGTTTGTACAGTGCATCTGTTTATGATTTGGCGGCCATGCAACTATTCTGCATTTGCATGGGTGCTGTGAAGTTAGCCACCTCTGTTTTTAGGAGCCCAAAGTTAGCTTTTTGAGAAGTTTTTCATGGTGGTTAGTTTACCTTTGTAGGGGGGGGGGGTGGGAGGGATGTGGATTTCCAAGGTGATTTTGTTTGTGGTGGGATCTAACCATGGAGGAGTTGCCTATCGGTGTAGGGCAACGGTTGCCCATGATAGTAATTACCAGGTCAAGGATGTTGCTACCTCTAGTGGGGGTAAGAATGAGCTCATCCAGGGCATTGGAATTATTGAATTCCAGGAAATGTTGGGCAAGAGTATTGGTGCATGAGTAGTTTTCTCAGTTAATAGAGGGGTAGTTGAAATCACCCAGTATGAGAGTGTTAGGTTGGACCCTAATATTCTCCAGGGTGCTTATGAACGTGGAGTGTGAGTCTTTGGACATGGTTGGGGACCTAATAGCAGGCTACGACCTGAACCACTGTCTATTTCGCAGTATGCATTGTCTTACCTTCATCTAAGCCTATCACATGGAATTGATGGGTTGTGACAACATCACAGATCACCTATAGCATGACTGAGCACATAAACTTTCCTGATATGATTGAATACACAGTTCAACACATTCTCCACATGGCCTGTGTTGCCATATAAGGGTGTACATCAACATGCAGCCGCCTGAGTTGGGGGGACAGCACCTGCTGCATGCATGCATAGAGACATCCTGACTCTCCTCGACTGTGAGGTAGACCAACATGTCATCATGGACCTCTTCTACATGTACACAAGTAATATTTCAGGTTTGTGCAACAAACCTGTGTGAGTTACCAGTGCTATATCAGGTCCGTTACATCTGCTAGATGTCCTCAAAGAGGTCATCAATGGCATGAGTGATGACAACATTATCATCTTGTAGAACTTGAACAGGTCAAGGCATTTGACACAAATCCATACTGAGGTATTGAATCAACACAGTCATATGTGGCCATGAACAGCTATAGCACCATATGGGTGAACCCGTCATCTCACTACACTGAAATGTGTGATGTGACATATATCTCAGATCCAGTGATCAGGTCAGTACACCAGGGGTGTCTGCTAGGCCCTTTCCTGCCCATTAGTTAAGTGTTTACTGCCCATTAGTTAAATAATGGGCATCACAGATGACATACACATGCTGTGTCCAAACAGCTGCCTGAAGCACTACAGCTTGTGGGCAATCATTGACTCTAACTGTGATTTTAGTATAATACAGACAGTATTAACACATACCAAAACTTGCTGCCACACCCATGACAACACCTGCATTGACAAGAAACATGGATGAATTTGTGGGCATCACACCCTATAATCAGACCAATAGGTATGTGACCTGTGTCCTGGTGTAGAGGCCAAGTGGTACATCCACCAGCATCTGATCACAGTGCTGACCACTCCCTTGAATGTAACACAAGTACTGGGTATGTGAAGGACATGCACATCAGAGGCCATAATAACTTCATGGTTCCCAGATTTCATGACACCAATATCTGTGTACAATGCACCATTCTTCATGTACCTCCCTACACATCTTCCAGTGATGTATAACTGAAATGTACCACCTTTGTCACAGTGTATAGTTACACAGCTTATTGGCCATACCTAGGTGTTCTTTCTGTGGAATATACATGACTGTCTGATGGTGCAGAACACCAATCAGGTTGTTACACTAGGTGCATGTGTGCTACCTGTTCTGCTTATGCACACACTGCAAACATAGCTGTTTAACAACATTAATGGCATGTATCTCTTCTGTGACAGTGCGGATTGTGCTATATATATATATATATATATATATATATATATATATATATATATATATATATATATATATATATATATATATATATATATACCATGCACACAAAGCAACTAGCCTGTATTGCCCATACTGTTGCATACAGGCATAGCAGTGTTCCTCCTAACACCTTCTGCAGATATTACAGTACCAGGACAGTGTGCATGTTTACCCTCATAGACTGTGTTTGTATCATAATAGTTGTTCAAATGTGTATGTGCAGGCTCATCTGATATCACTTCACATCACATCTATTATGTTGGAGGTATGGGAGTAGTGGTGGTATTATTCTGATATTCTCCATGATTGTGGTTGGTTCTTGCAATGTTTTCTATGATTCTTTACTTGTGCTCACCTTGCTGGAGACCTCTGCTGAGAGTACCCTCATATTCAAGCATATCAGTTTGCACAGCTTCACAATATGCCCCTTACCCCAATTGTATGCCAGATCCCTGATCGATGTCCTCTGCATTATTCATGTAAGGACGCTTATCTCACACAGACATCCTCCCCATTGTTATGTCACCTTGTGTGACAGTCGTAGACAACACATTTGCACTGTACATTTAGTACTGTACCATACAGATATGTGCTTGGTGTTTCTGCTACAACCATTTTCCATTGACATGCCTCCTTTGCTGTACATGATGGAGTTTCACCTGTCCTCTTTCCCTGTGTTCAGTCCTGCAAGTCATCTGTGTGCCCCTATTCAATACACACACTTCCCCTAAGTGATCATTTTACATGGCAGTCAGTGTCCTGTTACAAATCATTAAAACAACTTCAGTACAGAATGCCAGGAATGGGATATCATAATACTCTGCACTGTAGGTATACTATCCTGTACTGTGTTTGGACTATATACTTCACATTCATACCTCTCAACTGTCCATATATTCCCAGGATGTCCAGATGTTTTTCCTATCAAACATTGTGGCTTTCTGCCATATCACTGGGATGATCTCTGGACAGATGTGACTCGATATAACTTACATTTGAGTGTATACCTTTCCACTGTCCTGATCTGTGAAGAATGTCCAGTATTTATCTCATATTTGTGATCTTTTCCTCATAACATTTTTTTCCTGGCAAATAATTGGCATGTCATTGCAGAGAGAAGTCAGAAAATGATGACTGACATTTGAGTTTCAAACTTCCTGCTCTTCAGAAAGTTCATGATAATGTACAGCCTATTTATTCTAAAAATGGCTTATGTTAGGAAGTGCAATATTAAAGATCTGTCCCTATTTCTGGGACTTTGTCTCCCCATTATTTATGGCTTTGTCCAGATTTCTTGCTTTAAGAAGTTATGAGTGATCCATTCTAATGCATTCCTATGCAATATCTATGTTAGCTATGTCCCTATTTCTGGTTATTTGTCCCCTTATTACATTGGCCTTTGTGCAGATTTGTTACACTTACAGAATGACAGATATTTGTGAAGCCCTGGTGATCATTATGGCATTCCTCTCAAATCCCTGGACCACAGGTGCTGTGCTTTACACAGAATTGCTATCCATATTCACTCACAAAGTTTTGTGGCCAGCAACACTGTTGTGAGCCATGAAACCTAGCTTAGGCATGCCTCACATCATTAATATGCATCGTGCACTACCAAGCACTGTGCACCATTGGGCTAACAAGTAAATTCTGTGTAGGCTCTGGACAAAGCCTACACAGAGTTTATTGAATCCCAGGTATGCCTTTTAGTTTCATTTTCTGCCTGAATTTATTTGAGTATAATAGAATGTTTTGACTGGGTATTTAGGGTAGTTGACCAAAAAAGGGCAGTGAAAATGCCTGTGTAGCACTAAAACAAGGCATCTGACCCAGTACAACAGAAAAGGCTAGTCAATAAATTAAAAAGAATAATGCAGGTTCTAATCTGCTGCTATGAATAAAGCATCAGTTACAGATATGGCAAGAATAATATGAGTACACAAATTTCACTGAAACAGAATAATTCTTATCAAAGGGATGTTGCATTAAATCAATACTCGAGCTGGTCATATGCATTGTACATGTTAGGGAATTGCAGAAGATCTAAAAGGATAAGTGTGCATTTTCTTCTGAAGACAATGATCTGCAACAAGGTTGACATACAAAAACAAGGAGAAAGGTTGGGATGGCACTTCTCAAGACTGGAGGAATGGAACAGAAACAAAACTGCCACATATAAATGTTTGGTATGTGTATTTTATGGATTAAGCACTTTTTTCAAACATCTATTTTTAAAGCTATGTCTAAAATACAGTAACAAAGTTATCTGAACAAGTGTAACCACTTTGAAATTAAAACTGCAATTGATATTTAAACAGGCCCATATAGGTTCATAGGTTCATAGGTGTATACTAGGCTAGTTGCCATTGTGAGGCATTTTAAGCTTAGCTAATTTCCTTTTATTGCTTGAAATAACCTGTCCCATTTGGTTATGAGTTTGCCTTACCCCATCCCATGGTCAATAATTATATATTTCTAATAATGAGAATAACTGGTATCATACCATAGATAATTTGAGGTGACCCATGTATGGGATAAAACATTTAGGAGCTGCCTCTGTCCATTAGTAGTACAGTTTGCAATCCCTGGGCAAATCTTCTGTTTCCCATCCAAAGATCTAAGCTGCACTTGAATATAGAAAGGGATGAACATTTTCGATGTGGATAGGGAGTCTGTTCCAAAGCAGAAGTGTCCTGTATGAGATATACCTGCCCTCCAAACCATTCTGTTGATGTTGCATAAGAGGTTTAGATCCCTAGACTGAGTATTTCTGATGTCATTTGACTTGCTGATGTGTAGTAAATCTATCAGTAATGTGTCAGAGGATGTCTTATATGCCAGACACAGGTCACCTCTTAGCAGTCTGTAGGATAATGAGTATAGTGACAGGGAGTTGAGTAAGTTCATTATATAGGACATATTGTTTAAGCCTTGTATGCTTTTAGTAAGGTATCTGTGGGCATTCTAGTTGTTGCTTGTGTCTGGACAGAAGCATGCTGTAGATCAGTATGTGTGTTTATGTATCTTTAAGAACCTATTCAAGGGCTTGCACAAGTGTATAAATACTGAGCATGTGGGAGCCTGACTGCCATTTTGTAGTAAGCTGTTGAGATGTAAGCTTGCATGTCTGTAAGGTCTCTCTGTTATTCAGTTTGTTTATATTTTGTGATGCTGCTATCCATCCTGATGTGTTTTACGTATTAAAGCATCTAAATGAAGTACCCTATCTGCTTGTCATCTATGTTAGAGAGGGACGAACAACATGGTATCAGAAGTGGGATGTCTAAAGGACTTGGTGTCAGAAGTGACATATCTAAAAAGGGCAAGGCATTAAAGGAATCATGGCCAAAATGACTTGTTGACAGAAAAAGCTCTAGTTTCTTCCATTTGAGTCTGAGAGACACCTGGTTGGTGTTGGAGGAATATAGAGACGTGAATAATCCTTACTGCATGCATAATTCGCAAAACAGGTCAGAAACTAATTTTAGATATTAAAACATGCTCAAACTATTTCTTATTCTCAAAATGTGAAACAAGGCATACAGAACATTCTAAACAATATTTGAATAAATCAATATGTCCGATATTGATAAAAATACTTGAATTACTATGGAAAATGTTTGAAATAAAGTCTGAATTGCATAAAAAGAATAAAATAAGAAGAAATTACCGCATTTTCACTAAGCACATATTTCTCGTATTGAGTAAAGATATCTGAGTTATCAGAAGTGTAAAGTGTTTACGTTTGTGCAGTATTACAGTAAAGTTATTTTGCAAGATCCAGCCATTACAGAGCATACTTTGCAAAGTACAGTTTTTCAAAGAGTTTATTGTGCATTTGAATGTTATTACAAGCTCACAGAACAGTTTGCTCATACATAATTACAAGGGCATTATTATTCACTGTGTTAGTGCATACTCTGTGGGTATGACAGATGGATTACAGAAACCCAGTGCAATTGTGTTTGACAATAATATTGCGGAGAACTGGAGAATGTTTGAACAAGAGTACAGAATTTTCATACAGGCTGCATTTTCTGATAAAGTTGACTATACAAAAGCATTTATTCTGATTAGTTTAGCTGGGTCAGAAGCCATAGAAAGGGAACATTCATTTGTGTATGCACCTGCTGTCTATGCAGGAGAGGGGGAAAACCATCACAATGATGTGCCGTCTGAGTCAAGGGAGGACACTGAGTGCTTAAAATGTAAATTCAGGGAAAGGTGTAACCCCAGACAAATGTTGCAATGGAAAGGCACTTATTTTACACAAGGGATCAAAAGCCTGGTGAAACGTTTTCAGCATGTATAACAGCCTTGTTTCTCACAGTTAAAACATGCAGATTTATTGATTTAAGAGATGAGTTGATAAAAGACAGACGTGTGTAGTATAAAAGATGATGCTGTGAGAAAGATTTGCTTTGTAACAGTGATTTAACTTTGAATAAGGCCATAGAGATTTGTGAGATATAGGAGCTCACATAAAAACACACGCCTGTGCTTACAAATGAGAGATGTATGCTTCTAGTAACTTCCAGAGCTTATGTTGATAGTATGCAGCATGTGGTTAAAAGAAATAGGCCCAAGTACATGGCAGCAACTGTAGCCACTCCAGCAACCACTGGTAAACCCCAGAGCTTTCCAGCAAAATCCAGAGTTCACACAGTCTCAGTGAAGCATAAGAGTGAGTCAGCAAACAGACATAAGAGTGTGGGTGCATGATTACCCAATTTCATTGCCAACTGTCGTAATTTTGGTGGAAGTCATGAATTTAAAACGGAAACATTTTTAGCTTTTGGTCAGCAATGCCACAAATGCAGTACATGGAGTCATTTCAAGAGGCTTTGTAAATCAAAATGCCCACATTCTTTTATTAAAAGGGAATATTCAAAGAAATTAGTTGAACAGTTAGACAACTGCGACCCTACTCTTTATGTTGATGTTGTGTCAGTGCTTCATGAAACAGTTAATGCAGTAGATTTAAGGGCAAAGAATGACATATTTTGTACTGTTCGCATAAATGGAAAACCCGTAGATCTCAAAGTTGACACAGGTTCCAAGTGTAATGTTATGTCAGCAGAAACATTTGCTAGAGTGTGTCATGGTGAATGACTTGATTTGGCATGGTGTGCAAAGCGTTTTGCTTATGGTGGTGAAGAAATTCAAACTGAAGGCTCAGTAGCGCTTTCATGTTACTGCTGGGAAATGTTACAACTTGTTATTTTATGTGGTCAAGAGTCATGTCCACTCATTATTAGGGCTTAGAGATAGTTTGAAAATGGGACTACTTTCATTTAATACGGAAGTCCACCAAGTTAGCTTAAAAGACCACTACTCTAATTTCCCCCAGTACATTTTTCTACCTATGCTGATCTTTTAAAGACAAACAAGGGAAGCTTCCAGTTGTGTACTCCATGAAGTTAGACCCAGATGTCAGTCCAGTTATTGGGCCAGCACAAAACGTTCCAATAGCCATGCAGGACAGAGTTAAACCTGAGTAAAATGGTGTGAGAAGGTGTGATTTGTCCGGTTGGTTCATCAACTCCTACTGAATGGGCATCTTCCATGGTGGTAGCTCATAAGAAAAGCTCAGATGACATCAGAATATATAGATTCAAGAGATTTGAGCAAAGCACTAAAAAGATCTCATCATCCAATATGCACAGTCGAAGAAGTTGCAGCTCTGATGCCAAATGCCACTGTTTTTCTGTCTTAGATGCAAAGAGTTCATTTTGGCAAATTCAGCTTGACAAGAAATCCACATTGCTAACTACTTTCAGCACTCCATTTGGAAGGTACAGATTTTTGAGAATGCCATTTGGGATAAATTCTGCAAGTGAAGTCTTTCAACGTGCAATGGAGCAACTTTTTCTGGGTATCCTTGTGCGATTATAATAGTCAACGTACTAGTTGAAGGTAATGGTGAAGCTGAGCATGGCAGAAACCTCAGAAAAGTTCTGAAAAAAAGCATGTCATGTTAATCTTAAGCTTAAACCACAGAAATGCAAATTTAGGCTATAATAGGTTACTTATGTTGGTCATTTATTTACTAATTCAGGACTATGACCAGATATGTCTAAGCAAACAGACATTCTTGAGATGCCAGCTTCAGACAATGTTCCAGCCCTACAGTATCTTCTTGGCATGGTCAACCACTTAGGCAAGTTCATTACAGACTTGAGCCAACTATCAGCACTGCTTAGACAGCTGACACTTAAAGATGTATCCTGGTCTTGGTTAGAGCAACACCAAAGAGCATTTGATGTCCTGAAACAGAGAACAGCTAGTCCATCAACTCTCAGGTACTATGATGTTCACAAGCCAGTTACTCTTTCATGTGATGCTTCAAAATTTGGTCTTGGTGCAGTAATTTACAAGAGGGTCAGCCTGTTGCCTTTGCAGTGAGAACTCTTACCCAAACTGAAATGCAGTATGCTCAGACAGAGAGAGGATGTTTGGCAGTTGTGATGGCATGTTCAAGTTCCATGATTATGCTTATGGTAGACTTATCCAGATCAAAACAGACCACCATCCTCTAGTCCACCATCTTGAGAAAGCCTATGCATTCAGCTCCAGCCAGATTGCAATTTATGATGTTAAGATTGCAAAACTATAATTTCACTATTGTCTACAAGAAAGGCAAACTTCTTTATCTTGCTGATACATTATCCAGATTGCTCAGAAACACCATTGAACAGCATGAAAATGAGAACCTTGATTTTGAAGTCATGAAAGTGAGAAATTTTTCTTCAACACATCTTGATGAGCTGAAAGATCACACAGCCACAGATCCAGTTTTACAAAGGCTCAACCTCTTTATCAATCAGGGATGGCGATCAAAGCAATCCAGTTTACCTCAAGAAGTGCAATCTTATTTTCCATGCAGAGATGAGATTTTGTCTGGAAATGGTATCATTATGAAAAGTCCAAAAGTAATTATTCCAAAGTCCTTTCAACAAGAGTACATTACTATCTTACATCGTGGTCACTCAGGAACTGAATCTACCAAAAGAAGGGTGATAGCACTAGTATTTTGGCCTTCTATGTCATAAGTCATTGAGACACTTTTATCTTGTTCTATGTGTAAAATGTTCTATGTGTAAAAGTACTAAGCTACATCAACAGAAAGAACCATGTCAGCTAAACCAGATTCCTGAACTATCTTGGTCAATAGTAGCGACTGACATCTTTGAGAGGAATGGTTAACATTATTTGGTGTTAGTAGCATCTTATTCTAATTGGTTTGAGATTGACCTACTTTCTAACCTAACATCTAGTACTGTCATTACTAAGATGAAGTGTCATTTTGAAGTCCATGTAGACTGTACAAAGTTATTTCTGACAATGGAATGCAGTTTACAAGCCAACAGTTCAAAAGATTTGCCAAAGAATGTGACTTTACTCATGTCATGAGTAGCCCTGAGTATCTGCAGTGAAATGGTTTGCCAGAATGTGCAGTTCAAAATGCAAAACAGTTACTAGAGAAGTCAAAATGAGAAAGTAGTGATGTTTTCCTGAATCGGTTGACTCTCAGAAACATTCCTCGTGATAAACATCTTAGTTCACCTGCTCAGAGACTTCTGCCGAGACAAACCAGAACCAAGTTACCAATCAGTAGTCAATTGTTGGTTCCATGTGTCAAGAACAACAGGTCAGTGAAAAATAATCTGTTGAAGAAACATTTAACACAGAAGTCCTACTATGCTAAAACCAGCAAACTGCTCAATCCATTATGAGAAGGAGAAGTAGTCAGCATGCAAATGTCCAAAGGTTATGATCGGATTGGAGTCATGATGAGTATTTGTCCAGAACCGAGATCGTACATTGTGGAATCACAAGGAGCAGAGCATAGGTGGAATTGGAAAGATTTAATGCCAGTGTCTGAGCCTATACCACAGCACATAGCCTGTGAGAAAGACTATCTCAGAGTGAGTTGTCCTGTGTTCCAATTCTAGAGGAAGTTGTAGAGAATATTCCAATTTCTATGATGAATCCTGAAGTTCCTGATAAGAGTTGTTTACCAAAGACTGTCCTGTTGCTAAATTCAGTTCAGATTGTTATTTTACCAGATCTGGTCATATCCAGACCATGTAACAGATACAAGGCAACTTAGACATGAACATTGTGTTTTGTTTATAATGTCTATAATAATGCATGTCTAACTCCAATGTTATTTTTACTAAGGGCAATCTTTTAAAGAGGGGGGATGTAGATCAATGTGTGTGCATGTATTTTTAAAAAGCTATCCAAGGGCTTACACAAGTCTATAAATACTGAGCACGTGCGAGCCTGACTGCCATTTTGTAGTACGTTGTTGAGATGTAAGCATGTATGTCTGTAAGGTTTGTCTGTTAATCTGTTTGTTTATATTTTATTATGCTGCTATTTATCCTGATGTGTTTTTATGTATTAAAGCATCTAAATGAAATACCCTGCCTGCTTGTCACCTATGTTAGAGAGGGATGAGTGACACATGCCAAAGGGGGAACTGTATTCAATAATTGGCCTAATACGGGCTGTGTAAAGGAAGACAATGACACCCCTAGATCTAGACTCATCCCTTTGTTTAAAACTTTACAATATAGAAGGACTTTCTTACAGCAAGGGACACATGCTGGTCAAAAGTAAGGTCAATGTCCACATAAATTCCAAAATCCCAAATAACTGGGTCAACTCTTAGAGGAATATTGCCAATGTGACCGTTCCCTGGGGTACATGCCTTCCCTTTGGCATTTAGTTTCAGTCCATGATTTTAGCACTATTTTTTTTATTTGGGACAAACCTTCCTGCAGAATGACCAGTTCATTTGGAGATTTGATTGCTGTTCCTAGCTTCTAGTCATCAGAAAACTTAGTCATGCAGAGACCTTGGGTTTTGGCTTTTACCTCAGAAAAGTAGATGCCAAACAGGTGAGGCCCAAGCACAGAACTCTGGGGACTCCACTGGTTACTGTTTTCTTTGTGGAGGTAATTTAATGTATTTTGATTATCTGCATGAACCAGGTGACAGGTCCAACAGGTGATATAAGGGGTTTATTCCAGTTAATTTAGTTCTTCTACTATGCCTGAGTGGAGAGCTGTGTGAAAAGCTTTGGCCAGGTTGAGGTATGTGGAGTATACTGTTTTGCCTTCATCCATTGCTTTGCTGACCTTTTCAAAAACTATCCACTAGGTTGAGTAAGCTTGACCTGCCCTTAACAAATCCAAAGTGAAATGTGTCCAGTGTTTAGAGGATCCCTATGTCAACAAAAAAACCCCAAAACAGATGATCTCCGTGGTATCCCCGAAGTCTCAAAACAACCCACTAAACAAGTATAGTGGGTCCAAAAACAAAATCCAGAGTTCACACAGTCTCAGTGAAGCATAAGAGTGAGTCAGCAAACAGACATGAGTGAGGGTGCATGATTACCCAGTTTCATTGCCAACTGTCGTAATTTTGGTGGAAGTCATGAATTTAAAACGGAAACATTTTTAGCTTTTGGTCAGCAATGCCACAAATGCAGTACATGGAGTCATTTCAAGAGGCTTTGTAAATCAAAATGCCCACATTCTTTTATTAAAAGGGAATATTCAAAGAAATTAGTTGAACAGTTAGACAACTGCGACCCTACTCTTTATGTTGATGTTGTGTCAGTGCTTCATGAAACAGTTAATGCAGTAGATTTAAGGGCAAAGAATGACATATTTTGTACTGTTCGCATAAATGGAAAACCCGTAGATCTCAAAGTTGACACGGGTTCCAAGTGTAATGTTATGTCAGCAGAAACATTTGCTAGAGTGTGTCATGGTGAATGACTTGATTTGGCATGGTGTGCAAAGCGTTTTGCTTATGGTGGTGAAGAAATTCAAACTGAAGGCTCAGTAGCGCTTTCATGTTACTGCTGGGAAATGTTACAACTTGTTATTTTATGTGGTCAAGAGTCATGTCCACTCATTATTAGGGCTTAGAGATAGTTTGAAAATGGGACTACTTTCATTTAATACGGAAGTCCACCAAGTTAGCTTAAAAGACCACTACTCTAATTTCCCCCAGTACATTTTTCTACCTATGCTGATCTTTTTAAAGACAAACAAGGGAAGCTTCCAGTTGTGTACTCCATGAAGTTAGACCCAGATGTCAGTCCAGTTATTGGGCCAGCACAAAACGTTCCAATAGCCATGCAGGACAGAGTTAAACCTGAGTAAAATGGTGTGAGAAGGTGTGATTTGTCCGGTTGGTTCATCAACTCCTACTGAATGGGCATCTTCCATGGTGGTAGCTCATAAGAAAAGCTCAGATGACATCAGAATATATAGATTCAAGAGATTTGAGCAAAGCACTAAAAAGATCTCATCATCCAATATGCACAGTCGAAGAAGTTGCAGCTCTGATGCCAAATGCCACTGTTTTTCTGTCTTAGATGCAAAGAGTTCATTTTGGCAAATTCAGCTTGACAAGAAATCCACATTGCTAACTACTTTCAGCACTCCATTTGGAAGGTACAGATTTTTGAGAATGCCATTTGGGATAAATTCTGCAAGTGAAGTCTTTCAACGTGCAATGGAGCAACTTTTTCTGGGTATCCTTGTGCGATTATAATAGTCAACGTACTAGTTGAAGGTAATGGTGAAGCTGAGCATGGCAGAAACCTCAGAAAAGTTCTGAAAAAAAGCATGTCATGTTAATCTTAAGCTTAAACCACAGAAATGCAAATTTAGGCTATAATAGGTTACTTATGTTGGTCATTTATTTACTAATTCAGGACTATGACCAGATATGTCTAAGCAAACAGACATTCTTGAGATGCCAGCTTCAGACAATGTTCCAGCCCTACAGTATCTTCTTGGCATGGTCAACCACTTAGGCAAGTTCATTACAGACTTGAGCCAACTATCAGCACTGCTTAGACAGCTGACACTTAAAGATGTATCCTGGTCTTGGTTAGAGCAACACCAAAGAGCATTTGATGTCCTGAAACAGAGAACAGCTAGTCCATCAACTCTCAGGTACTATGATGTTCACAAGCCAGTTACTCTTTCATGTGATGCTTCAAAATTTGGTCTTGGTGCAGTAATTTACAAGAGGGTCAGCCTGTTGCCTTTGCAGTGAGAACTCTTACCCAAACTGAAATGCAGTATGCTCAGACAGAGAGAGGATGTTTGGCAGTTGTGATGGCATGTTCGAAGTTCCATGATTATGCTTATGGTAGACTTATCCAGATCAAAACAGACCACCATCCTCTAGTCCACCATCTTGAGAAAGCCTATGCATTCAGCTCCAGCCAGATTGCAATTTATGATGTTAAGATTGCAAAACTATAATTTCACTATTGTCTACAAGAAAGGCAAACTTCTTTATCTTGCTGATACATTATCCAGATTGCTCAGAAACACCATTGAACAGCATGAAAATGAGAACCTTGATTTTGAAGTCATGAAAGTGAGAAATTTTTCTTCAACACATCTTGATGAGCTGAAAGATCACACAGCCACAGATCCAGTTTTACAAAGGCTCAACCTCTTTATCAATCAGGGATGGCGATCAAAGCAATCCAGTTTACCTCAAGAAGTGCAATCTTATTTTCCATGCAGAGATGAGATTTTGTCTGGAAATGGTATCATTATGAAAAGTCCAAAAGTAATTATTCCAAAGTCCTTTCAACAAGAGTACATTACTATCTTACATCGTGGTCACTCAGGAACTGAATCTACCAAAAGAAGGGTGATAGCACTAGTATTTTGGCCTTCTATGTCATAAGTCATTGAGACACTTTTATCTTGTTCTATGTGTAAAATGTTCTATGTGTAAAAGTACTAAGCTACATCAACAGAAAGAACCATGTCAGCTAAACCAGATTCCTGAACTATCTTGGTCAATAGTAGCGACTGACATCTTTGAGAGGAATGGTTAACATTATTTGGTGTTAGTAGCATCTTATTCTAATTGGTTTGAGATTGACCTACTTTCTAACCTAACATCTAGTACTGTCATTACTAAGATGAAGTGTCATTTTGAAGTCCATGTAGACTGTACAAAGTTATTTCTGACAATGGAATGCAGTTTACAAGCCAACAGTTCAAAAGATTTGCCAAAGAATGTGACTTTACTCATGTCATGAGTAGCCCTGAGTATCTGCAGTGAAATGGTTTGCCAGAATGTGCAGTTCAAAATGCAAAACAGTTACTAGAGAAGTCAAAATGAGAAAGTAGTGATGTTTTCCTGAATCGGTTGACTCTCAGAAACATTCCTCGTGATAAACATCTTAGTTCACCTGCTCAGAGACTTCTGCCGAGACAAACCAGAACCAAGTTACCAATCAGTAGTCAATTGTTGGTTCCATGTGTCAAGAACAACAGGTCAGTGAAAAATAATCTGTTGAAGAAACATTTAACACAGAAGTCCTACTATGCTAAAACCAGCAAACTGCTCAATCCATTATGAGAAGGAGAAGTAGTCAGCATGCAAATGTCCAAAGGTTATGATCGGATTGGAGTCATGATGAGTATTTGTCCAGAACCGAGATCGTACATTGTGGAATCACAAGGAGCAGAGCATAGGTGGAATTGGAAAGATTTAATGCCAGTGTCTGAGCCTATACCACAGCACATAGCCTGTGAGAAAGACTATCTCAGAGTGAGTTGTCCTGTGTTCCAATTCTAGAGGAAGTTGTAGAGAATATTCCAATTTCTATGATGAATCCTGAAGTTCCTGATAAGAGTTGTTTACCAAAGACTGTCCTGTTGCTAAATTCAGTTCAGATTGTTATTTTACCAGATCTGGTCATATCCAGACCATGTAACAGATACAAGGCAACTTAGACATGAACATTGTGTTTTGTTTATAATGTCTATAATAATGCATGTCTAACTCCAATGTTATTTTTACTAAGGGCAATCTTTTAAAGAGGGGGGATGTAGATCAATGTGTGTGCATGTATTTTTAAAAAGCTATCCAAGGGCTTACACAAGTCTATAAATACTGAGCACGTGCGAGCCTGACTGCCATTTTGTAGTACGTTGTTGAGATGTAAGCATGTATGTCTGTAAGGTTTGTCTGTTAATCTGTTTGTTTATATTTTATTATGCTGCTATTTATCCTGATGTGTTTTTATGTATTAAAGCATCTAAATGAAATACCCTGCCTGCTTGTCACCTATGTTAGAGAGGGATGAGTGACACATGCCAAAGGGGGAACTGTATTCAATAATTGGCCTAATACGGGCTGTGTAAAGGAAGACAATGACACCCCTAGATCTAGACTCAATCCCTTTGTTTAAAACTTTACAATATAGAAGGACTTTCTTACAGCAAGGGACACATGCTGGTCAAAAGTAAGGTCAATGTCCACATAAATTCCAAAATCCCAAATAACTGGGTCAACTCTTAGAGGAATATTGCCAATGTGACCGTTCCCTGGGGTACATGCCTTCCCTTTGGCATTTAGTTTCAGTCCATGATTTTAGCACTATTTTTTTATTTGGGACAAACCTTCCTGCAGAATGACCAGTTCATTTGGAGATTTGATTGCTGTTCCTAGCTTCTAGTCATCAGAAAACTTAGTCATGCAGAGACCTTGGGTTTTGGCTTTTACCTCAGAAAAGTAGATGCCAAACAGGTGAGGCCCAAGCACAGAACTCTGGGGACTCCACTGGTTACTGTTTTCTTTGTGGAGGTAATTTAATGTATTTTGATTATCTGCATGAACCAGGTGACAGGTCCAACAGGTGATATAAGGGGTTTATTCCAGTTAATTTAGTTCTTCTACTATGCCTGAGTGGAGAGCTGTGTGAAAAGCTTTGGCCAGGTTGAGGTATGTGGAGTATACTGTTTTGCCTTCATCCATTGCTTTGCTGACCTTTTCAAAACTATCCACTAGGTTGAGTAAGCTTGACCTGCCCTTAACAAATCCAAAGTGAAATGTGTCCAGTGTTTAGAGGATCCCTATGTCAACAAAAAAACCCCCAAAACAGATGATCTCCGTGGTATCCCGGTTCAAAACAACCCACTAAACAAGTATAGTGGGTCCAAAAACAAAACAGTGTAAGAAACTTCTCTGTGTGAAAGATTTTCAAAACATATATCTCTAATGAATCACTGTATATTAATCAGATCAGGAAATAGTAGTAGAAGTAGCGAACTTAAACTTGTCTTAAGTAAAAAAAAAATAATAAAAAATATATAATTTTAAAGAATTACTAAGTATTCAAAAGTTATATAAGCAAAGCAGGAGTCTGTTTCCAGTACAAAATCCTTTATTAAGTACACAGACAAGTGATCCAAATAAAACAAAAATAGTGTATTAGTTTCCTCACAAGCTTTCTAGATATATCTATATATATATATATATATATATATATATATATATATATATATATACTTTTTTATCAGGCAAGGGAGTGCTTTATTGTGCTGTAAAACAAAGTGTTATTGGTACACATGTTCAATTCACATCACTTCCCCCATCAGTGTGACATTCGAGCTGGTCCTGCCCTGATCTGATTAATATACAGTGATTAACCAGAGATATATGGACTAAAAATCTTCCACACAGAGATGTTTCTTACACTGTTTTGAGGATCCCTATGCCCTGACTGATAGTCTTTCCATGGGTTTAAATATGAGGCTAGTCAGACCTATGGGTCTGTAATTGCTTGGGTCTGTGGAAGTCCCTCTCTTATGAAGGAGAATGACTGTGGCTGATCTCCATTCATTGGGTACAAAACCTATATGAAGGCTGAGATTGAACAGTGTTGTTAGTAGTGTGGGTAAATCATCCTTCATGCTATTTAAGATGCATCCAGGGATATTGTCAGGAGCCATCAATGCAGTATTTTTAGATTTTATAGCACTTTTAGGACTTGGTCTTGTGTGATAGCTGAAGGTGAGCAGGTTTCATCTATATCTTGAGAGACAGATGGAGAGGAGAGAGGGGTGAAGTTAGAAATAAATTTATTTGGCCAGTAGGTTCGATATATCTTCAGCCTCGGTATAGGTAACATCATTCACAATCAGCTCAGCACATTGTTGTGTTGCACTTTTGAGATTATGACTATAACAAAACAATGCCTTGTGATTGTCTTTGTCATGAGTAGCTATTTTAGCCTCAAACTTGGCTTTAGTAGATTTTACTAGCTACCTGAGTTGTTTGTTTATTTATTTCAATAACAAGGGCTTTAATATTCTGGGATTTATTGTTCTTACTTTTGATGAATGTTTTTCCCTTTATTATAAAGCTTGTTGATATTATGGTTCCACCATATGGGTTTGTTTCTTGGGTTCGCCTGCACTTGTTCCTTTGGGGTACAGCTGCATTTATACTGCTGTTTATGTGCTGAACTAATGTGGCGGTGTACATTTCTGTATATTCAGTGGAGTTAACTGGGTTTGGTAGGGACTTGAACCTTGCCAATGTACCACATAGGAGTAAGTAGTTTGTCTTAAAGAATTTTCTAAAGGTACCTCACAGCAAGACGTTGTCCCGTTCGATTCTCAGCTAGAGCGTCTTCTGTGTGGAGGCATGCGTGAATGAGCGTGCCTTCGTTGAAGGTTGTGCATCAGGGCTGGTAACTCGGCACATAAAAATCCACTTCCAAACATTAGCGGACCGGAGTTCCGCTGTGGCGACCCCTAACCGGGATAAGCCGAAAGACACAACAACAACCTTGGGTGGAAGGGATCTCTGCTAAATATCTGTATCTATATCTATCTATCTATCTATCTATATATCTATATAGATAGCTATAGATATATAGATACTGTGTATATATATATATATATATATATATATATATATATATATATATATATATTATATATATATATATATATATATATATATATATATATATATATTATACATAGAGATATATATTTATATGTATATGCTAAAGACATAGCGACACTATGAATAAATATAAAAACAGTATCCTGCAGACCTGCATGCAATGGAGTAGAATGGAATGGATATTAATACCAATCAGTAGGGGGTGCTAATTTAGAGTGTTGCTGTATCTTTAACATAACAAAGTCCTAAGACACTAAAGAGACAAAAGTGCTTATTTCACTAAATGTGAATATTCTGTGTTTCTGGATAAGTGCATAGTTTGTGGTGGAATATTAATGATGTCTAATTACATATGTTTGAAAAAAATCAGCTGATGAAGGCCGACTGGGTGTCTTATTATGTCTTATCATTAATAAGTGATGGTCTGAAGCACTTTAATAGCTAATTCAACTCCTTAGCTTGACATAAGAAAATCAGGCTGAGGACTGAGAGTTTAAATGGAGTAGATGTATAAAACCCTGAGTATACCTCAGGTAACCAGAGCTTGAATAGCAGCTCAGGCACCTATTAGAGGTTGTATATGGGTAGAGGGGGATAATGATGCTTTGCATCCTCAATCCTCCTTTGGAGGGGTCCGACAGCATGCCTCTGGCAAGCTGTCTGTGGTTGGAAACTCTATGCAGACTGGTCATCACAAGGGGCTTGTGCAGTCTTTGGGAGGTGGGGCAGTTAAATTATACTGAATTTGGAAGCATGGACATACACATCAAATATGTCAATCCTTGGATGTGAGCAGTTATCTGCAGGGGAGAATAAGGCTTAATGAAAAACTATGATCTCCCACAATACAGATGATGGGTCCCTCTCTAAGTTCACTCTACTCTTACTCTGGGCGTGGCTCCCTCACCTGGTTCACTCAACTCTTACCCCAGGGAAAAAATGGGCTATCAGGCTGTTGTCCACAGGGACAAATAGATTAATGGAGCAGACAGGAAGGCAGGGATCAACAGCCAGTGTAAGAGACTGGAAAAGAGAAGCTGAGCAGGTCAGTCACGGCTACATACCTTTATAGAAATCAAGGCTGCTATGACCTGAACTGATAAGAACTACTTAGGAAACATACTTCTAAAGCAAAACATCTTATTTATTTAGAAGCCACATGTTCTGTCATCAGTAATATTGTCTATTTTATTAAGCTTAAAACTATCAAGTCCTGAAGCCACTCCAGTGGCATAAAGGTTTAAAGCCCTGACTATGGCCCAGCTGATGTGGGTTTGATTAGCGGCTTAGGTAACTTATGGAATGGCAGGGAAGGGATGGATGTGCCCATATTCGGTGGGACAATGCTCATTGATATGCTCCCGAAGGGTGGGGGCATTGTCCAAGGTAGATTGTTGCCCTCACACATAAACAACAAGTGTTGTGAGTGGGGAAAGGGAAGTGGGTAGGTCATAACCCCCCCCCCAGATGGGACCACAGTCAAGCCAATACCTAGGCCACCCTCAGGATCCATGACTGGCACTAGTAAAAAAATGGAGCATGTCAGGATGGGGGTTGGAGAGTAGCTGGTAGACTCACCATGGATGTTGGGTACTGATGGCTGGGTCAGTAACAATGAGGTTTGATGGGTTGAAAAAAAATATCATGTCCTGCTAAGAACACTAAATATGACCTCATTCAACATTAGAAGTAGGAAAGTATTCCATTACCCTCAAGGTTACGCAACCTCAGAGTTAGCACAATTAGTGTATGCAGGAGTATGTGAAGTGATTTTAAAGCTTAATTTGTTACCATCAATTTTATTTTTCAACACTTTAGTACTGATAAGTTGTCACATACCTATTTCCTGCAGCTGTGCCGTGATGTACAAATAAATGTTCTTCTCAAATTTAAAGAATGGAAATGACAGAACTTCAGAATTCTTTAGAAACCAAATAATAAAATGTCTTAAGGAATTATTTAAGGCATTTGGATATAAATGATCAATAAAACTAACATGCTTGTTAGCCCTCATCCAGATCTGAAATCTGTCCTAAGTGTAGAATACTATGGCAACAATTTTGAAACTTGTATACCAAAGGCTGCATCTATTGCTTTTGGTGACTCATATCTTCTGTAGGGACCATTCCTTTTTCTCATATTGATTTCAAGCCCATGTCATAGTTAACCATAAAAGAACTTTTTGTGAGAATAAAACAAGAAAGTAATAGGTTAGAGGCTGCAAATAGGCAGCACTGATCATTACCCAGTTCCTTAAATAAAAGACTATGCCATCATTTTGAGGAAGTATTAGTAATCAAGCTACATAAGAATAAATCAAAGAACAGTGTGGTTAACTTTAGACATGACCATGCTGCATAGCCTTCCTTTGTAAAGAATTGGAATAAACAGCCTACAAGAAATGTTTCAGCTACCTGACTAAAAACGTGCCGCTGTCACATATTTAATATTACTTCCACCAAGGACATCGGCTTGAAACTGTAACATTCTATGGTCACTGGCCACATCAGAGTCAATTTAAATACAAGTAATGCTGTTACTGCACTGTCTCCTGACCAGTCTAAAATGTTTGATCATGTGGACCGTCTCATGTCCCTGTATAGAGTAGCAGCCTGAGTTGTTTCAGAAACAGATAGTAGTGGTTACAAAGCTACCTTGAAAGAAGGTGAATTAGTTTCAGGTTTTAAAGTCTGTTGTCAGATTTATATTTTATTTATTTATTTATTTATATTTGTTGACCAGGAGTGTCCGACTGGACGTAGGTCCATTTTCAGCAGAGGCCCGGGGAGAAAAGCTATACAGTTAAAATAAACAGACAGTAGTTACATTGGATTACATAGCGATTAACAATTTACATAGCAATTACTTACAACATATTTACATATGAAGAACATAGTACATCAGTAGACAACTAGAATCTTTATCTGTGAAGTACATAACAAACATTAACAAATGTTAAAATAAGAAGTTCCTGCTGTATAAGTACTAGGCTTATGAGCATCTGAGCTTGCTATAATCAAGGTAGTTAGTGGAGTGGAAAGAAAGGTAGTGGTTGGATGGGGTGGGTGATATTAGAGTGGGAGTTGCAAGGGCATAGCCAGCATGTTTTTAGGTGCTTTTAGTAAAGTTTTGAAGTGGGTGCATGATGGTACGGAGGTAATTGTAGGTGGGAGGGAGTTCCATAATTTGGTTATGGTGCAAGAGAATAGTGCTTCACCAGCAGAGTTACTGGCTTTAGTGATCTGCAAGTGATTTTTGTTGCTGGATCTTAGTGGTCTGGTGGTGCGATAGGGTTGGAGTAGATTCTGGAGGGATGGGACATTTAGTGGATGGTTTACTAGTTTGTGGGCGAGTGAGAGTTGATACCATTGAAGGAGGTCAGGGAGTTCAAGCCAGCCCAGTTCAGCAAGTGAGAGACAGTGGTGACTACGGTAGGATGCCCCTGTAGCGAATTTGGCAATTTTGCTGTAGCAGGTCTCTAGTTTGTTTAGCTCGCATTGCCTTAGGTTGGTATATATTGGAGAGGCATAAAGTAGGGTGGAGATAAGGTGGGAATTTGCTATTGAAATCTTTGCTGCTTTGGTGAGAAAATGCTTATTTCTGTATAACTCTCCTAGTTTTTTGTGGACTTTTTTTATTGTCATGGATATGTGAATGTCAAATTTTAGTATATTGTCTATTTCCACTCCTAGCAATTTGGTGTGTTCAGTTGGGTATATAGTGGTGTTGTCTTTTGCTATGATGTTAAAGTGAGAGTTGTTTTGAGTATGTTTGGTGGGTTGGAAGATGCATAGTTTAGTTTTGTTTGGGTTGAGTATTAATTGGGCATCGGATAACCAAGTTTCAACAGAGGAAAAGGCTTCCTGTGTGACTTTTTGCAGTTTGGGTAGGGACTGGGCTGAGCAGATGATGGTTGAGGCATCTGCATATTGTATGAGTATGCTATGTGTGGTGGCAGAGGCTAGATTATTTGTGAAAACAGAGAAGAGTAGGGGTCCAATGATGGATCCTTGGGGAACCCCTATGGAGACAGATAGTTGGGGAGATATGTCATTCTGCCATACAACGGATTGTTGGCGGTCAGACAGGTAACTGAAACCAGTTGGTGACTGATTGTGAGAAGGATAGGTTATTGAGGACAGAGATAAGTTGTTTGTGTGGGACCATGTCAAATGCTTTAGATAGCTTTATAAAATTCAGTTTTGAAGTCTGTCATATATGGAGTAGGCCTTGCAGGACTGTTTTCTGCTACAGTGAACTATGTCAATGTAGAATTAAACAGAACTTTGCCTTTTAGAAGTCACTTATCAGATTATCTTTAAACCATGTCAAATCCATAACCTTACTCAAGTTTGGTACGATTTTGGTCCTAACTCTAAACTTTATCTTCAGGTTTGATCATATGTGTTTCTACTCTATAAAAATGTCCCTCCTTTTCCTTTTCATAAGTAACAGTAAGACATACAACAGAGAGTAGAAGTGTTTAATAAAGCCATTCTTACTGAATGACACCTTGTTAATGCTGCCTTTGTTGAAGTGACATTTCTTAGAGGTCACTTTATTATTCTTTATGAGATGCACCAATCAAAGTGTTATGCATAAGTAGTCTGTGCAAATAGTTTCACTCTGGCAATACTTTTGAGTTTGTTTCACAGCAAAGTGTCATTTTATTTGACTGATTCTGGTCAAATGATCTTTACTAAAGAGTCATTCAGTGAACTGTGCTGTATGTAGATAGTAAGGGAATGCAAAAAATGCTGAAATGAAAGGATATAGGCAGCAAAAGAGGGAGAAAGAAGGGACACAGATAGAAACCCTAAAACAGAAGGGTGGTCTGCCAGAATCCAGACATGGTATATCATTATAACTTTCTGCACTCTGTAAAATGTATTTAGAGGTAGAAAATATAGATCAATTTAGATATGAAAAATTACTCATGAATATCTTTGAAGAGATGCTTATAAGTTAATATAAAATAAAATGAAACAAGTAAAATATGGAAAAGAGCCTGTTTATTATTAAAACAAATGGTATGGGCTTTCATGGAGTTAAAACCACTTCATCAGATTACATCAAAAGTCACATTAACCCACAACTATAAGTACAAGCATAAAGAGCATCAAACCAATAAGATGAATAATCACAGTCACATGATTGCATTAATTAATCAAGTAGATAAGGTCTCCAGCAACCCATTACTGCTACTACAAACAAGTAAGGAGGATCTTGAGATTGAATCCAATAATGTGGATGTGCAACAATTTAAAAGACTGACTAAAGATTTAGAAGATCAGCTTTATAGATTAAAGTGTTACCAGTGGCAAAGACTTCATTTGAGGCCTGTATTCACCACAAAGTAGTACCGAGGGGCTTGAGAATACTGGTTATGCCTACATATGGAACAACTTTCCTAGAACTCCTTAAAAGCTGGCAGCCTGTGAATTTGAATACCAGCTTTAAATATATGGATCTTTTATCAGAGTCCTTCAAATGCATATAAGATTCTCTAATAGACTATTTCTACATGTCAGCGTAAAATTTATAATGAGTTTCCTGCAATGGTTGTTGAACAATGGATGGATGAGATTGTAAACAATGTTACTGCTTTTGGAACTCATATGAGACAAAAAAAATGAGAAAATTACAAAGAGACTTGATGGATTTCTCCACAGGCCAGGTTTTTACCTGGTCTAGGGATACACAAATGAATGAAGGGAAGGTGAATGACCTAGAATGTGTAGCTATAACAGCTGATGAAACATGTCCCCAGAATGCAAATCAGGGTTCAGCAGATGATATGGCACTAGTGATGAATGCATATGCATTCTCTTCAGCCTTCGGTACCAATACAAAAAATGTGGGCTTAAACTCTAGTTAATTACTTGCCGTTCGACCCAAGGAATTTAACAGAAAACTGCAAACTTTGCATGGGCAGGTTTTTCAGGATCTTCTGCTCGCCATACAATCATTGAAGAAGGTGGAGAGAGGCTGCTTGATCAGCAGGGGGTGAAAAAGATTGAGAGAGCAAACAGGAATGAACACTATGCCGAACATAAAGAAGATGTGGGGAAAAGTAACAGTATGGGAATAGTCTACAATATTTCCAATAGGCCTTTGAGTGCCCAGGAGAATGCTGTCTTACAAAGAGGACTTTAATTTATTCCTGCTTCTCCTTTAGATTTAGGAAAGGTAACTGCTGACTTACATTTGTTTGCATGTAATTTAATGCTACAACTGATTTTTCCTGATAGTGTTACTACAAACGTTTATAAAAAACCTAGCCTCTTTTGTCCCAACTTGAAAGCTACACTAGAAATTTTCTGCAATGTATGTGAATGAGATCTAGATATGATGTATAATGAATCTTTATATAAACGCAAGTATAAGGCATTTTATAATTTATCTGTAGAAGAACAGGGAGCTTTAGAGGGACTACGGACAGACAAAAATGTATGCATAAGACCAACAGACAAAGGGGGATCTGTTGTAGTCATGGATGTGGAATTTTATACCTAATCCATACTACATTTGTTGCAGGACATTGAAACTTATGAATGTTGTACATTAAAGGATATTGTTTGTGCTATTAACAACATGCATGAAGTTTTAAATGAATGCTTATTGATAGGATGTATAAATGTGATGAGTACAAGTTTTGTTTTTTAGAGCATCCCACTATATCTATCTTCTAGGCTTTACCTAAAATACACAAAGACCCACTACATCCACCAATGAGACCAATAGTCTTAGGATGTGGTTGGGTCACTGAGACTATATCCATGTATGTTGAGAGACATTTGAAGCCTGTTTTAAAGAACTATCAGTTTGTGTTATGTGACACTAAGTAATTTCTTATGGATCTATATTCTGTATTCATGGACATTGATGAACATGTTGATTATTTTTTTGTTACACTAGATATTTCTACATTATTTACAGTTTTTGAAGCCTGTTTTAAAGAACTATCAGTTTGTGTTATGTGACACTAAGTAATTTCTTATGGATCTATATTCTGTATTCATGGACATTGATGAACATGTTGATTATTTTTTTGTTACACTAGATATTTCTACATTATTTACAGTTATACCAAATGATGTTGGAATTGATTATTTGAAAGCTTTTTTATTGGGATCTAGTACATATAGTCCCTCTAGTGTTGACTTGCTATGTTTACTTGTTGAAACTATTTTGGAGAACAATATTTCATGTTCTCCAAGAATTATTTTCAACAAAAGAAGGGGGTGGCGATGGGGACCCCATGCGCCAATAGTTATGTGAATGCAGTACTGGCACATTGGGAGCCCCTATTTGTACTGTCAAACAATGAATATATACCTTGCATTCAATTTTATCGTCATTTTGTCGACAATATTTGTATTTTGTGGAAGGATGATCAGTCATGCCTAGACAAATTCCTAGGATATCTACATGCTACTACTTCACTCTTAAAATTTTCTATGAATGCTTCTGATACAGATATTGAATAGCTTGATATCAAATTATGTAGGGATACCCTTATGGGCATAAGGGTGACTAGATATAGGAAGGATTGTTATAAAAACAGCATTTTACATCGGGATAGTCTACACCCTCGACACATTTATAGAAATATAATAAGGGGACAACTGATGAGACTATCAAGATTGAACAATAATGACACCATGTTTTTTAAGAGAAGATGACACAATGAAGAGCAAATTTATACAGAGAGGCTATAAATTTCATGAGATACAGAAACAGATAGACTATGCGATGACATTAAGAGATATTTCAGGAGCGCTCTATTTTTCAACTATGCATTGTAATATTGGAAGTGGAGATGAAGCCACTAATAAACAGGCCCCAGGTATTTGTTTCTCATACTCCAGCAATATAGCTGAGATTTGTGATATTATGAGGAAAAAACTGTCATATCCTTAGGGCTGATAAAAACATTAATATTGTCATAGGTATTGATCCTATGTTTACATTTAGGAATAAAAACTCCCTTAAGAACAGCTATATTATAGTAAGAAAGATCCTAAGATGATTGGTACGTTTCCCTGTATGATTTGTAATTTTTGCACTTATATTAATAATTGTAATATTTTTCAGCACCCTTGGACAGGGAAAATATGTACCTTTGCAGTAAAAGCAACTTGTAAATCTAAACACCTGGTCTACATAGCTCAATGCCATTTTTGCTATAAATTCTATGTAGGGAAAACCAACTGATCCCTTATTGAAAGAATAAGCGAGCATGTACGTGATATAAGACAGGGAAATGCAAATAATTCCTTAGCACAACATGTCCTAGAAACTTCGGACACACATACATTTAAGTTTCAAGTGGTAGAGTTAATAAGGGAAACAGGTAGTTTGGGTAACATCAGAAATAAAACTGAAGATAAAGAATTGCCTTGGATATTGAAGCCACAAGCTGACAAAGAAAGGGGTCTGAAAGAAAGAGTCTCTTTAAGACCCAGATGGAAAGAAAAAAGACCTTGACTACTTGATTAATTAATGCAATCATGTGACTGTGATTATTCATCTTATTGGTTTCATGCTGTTTATGCTTGTACTTATAGTTGTGGTTTAATGTGACTTTTGATATGGTCTGATGAAGTGGTTTTAACTCCACGAACGTGCTTACCATTTGTTTTAATAATAAACAGGTTCTTTTCCATATTTTACTTGTTTTATTTTATTTTATATTTTCTACAAGTTTATTCTGTGTTTTTTTCTACACAGATGCTTATAAGTCCTGAGTGAACTTAGAAATTTGCAGAAATACTGAGGTTGTATACACTATCTTAAATTGTGCCAGTTTGCACTTGCCTATACTAAAAATGTTAACTGTATTTTGCATCCTCTCTGCATTAAACCTTCTAATAACAGTTCACAAATAATTTAAACAGTAATTTTACAATGTGAGAGCAAGATGTGACAGCCTTTGCATTTACCATTCATAGAGAGCTATAAATAAATCACCTTGCAGAAAAAAAATAGGAAATGTAATTTACCAAATTTCAAGTTTTTGTTCATCATATTAAAGGCAGAAATGTATTTACACAACTTTCTCTGTGTCACCCATAAAATATTAGTTTTCCTGTTTTATGACTCTGAAGTGTTATACTGCTTAAGCTTTTTGTTTTTTTCTTGAGTGTCTGCAGCAGTGATGAACACTGTGAAGCAGGAGTGGGTTTCGCCATCAGATCTAATCTGATCAGCAAATTAGCCAGCCTCCCAAAAGGATTCAATGACAGATTCATGTCTCTGTGGCTCCCCTCAAAGGAAAGTGCCACTCTCCCTTCATCAGTGTATATGCTGCCACCATGACAAATCCAGAGGAAATTAAGACAAGTTTTATGAAGACTTGGAGTCCCTCATAGCATCTGTGCCAAAGGTGGATAAGGTCATCATCTTAGGTGACTTCAGTGCCAGAGTTGATGCAGACTACCAGACATGGCAGGGTGTCATTGGGAGGAATGGAGTTGGCAAAAGCAACAGCAGTGGTCATCTAGTGATCACAAACATGTCCCCTGGATTTACTAATCTTCCATGCAGGACTAATGTAGTCCTGCACGGAACCGGCAGTTTAGGAGGAGGATAGCAGCGCACCATGCATATTAATGAAGGTGCGCTGCCTGACCTCCTAATCCTACACGGAGCGTGGATGAGTGCAGGGGGCATGTCTGAGAGCAGAGCTCTCAGAAAGAACATGCCCCTGCAAAGTAGAACAACAGCAACTGTAAATAAATGAGCGAGACCGCTCATAGGTGTCCGCATATCCCCACCAACAGTCCACCATGTGTACAACAGCAACAGGACATAAAAAAATAAAGAGGAAACCCCTTTATTTTTTTAAAACCCTGAGTAAAGGTAACCGTAGGTGTGTGGGTGTGCCCATCGCTTAGCTATGGTTAAAGCAGCTGAAAAGGCTGAAGTGGATAACAAGGAATATATATGCAAATGAAGCAGCACAGCAATAGTGTAGTGGTTAGAGCATTCATCTAACAAACAAGCATTCCCAGTTTGAATCCCACTGCAGCACATACCATTTTCCATGTGAAATCTGTATATGAACATATTTTCATATCTTTTTGCTGTATAACCTACTAAATAACATTTAAATGTGAACTGGAGTACTGCATTACATGCACATGTGAAGTGTCAGTGTCATAATGAATAAGGCACTAGTAAGCAGGTTTAAGCACAGATAAGCAGTAGTAAGCATATATAAGCACAAGTAAGCATGTTTAAGTGCATTTGCGCAGGGGTAAGTATTGCCTACACAGATTAAGCAAAGTAGAAGCTGAGTGTAAGAAACTGTAACTATAGGTTATCAGTGCTTACCATTGCGCAAACCCACGCAAACCCACTTCCAACTGCTTTAAAGTGCCTTAATCACTCTGTACCCAATGGCTCATGTTTTGCCCAGCAACAAAATAAACTGGCTCTTCAAGGCTCCAACTTAGGACCCTGTACACTGTAGTCACAGTAGTTAACCACTAAGCCATCATAGCAATACATATGAATGAGGTATTAGCAAACTAATCCTCACCACAGGAAAATCAAACCAAACATGTGAACTGAATCTATGCACAGTGTGAAGTGGTATAACCTGATACATGACATAAATATGTGAACTGGAGTACTGCACTAAGGATAGATGTGAGGTGTTATTGTAATAAAGTGTAGAAGTAGTAGAAGTGTAGAATCATGAATACCAGACACATATAGAAGCTGTAATGAATAATAAATCACTGCCAAAAGGCAAGTATAGTGTTAATTAACTATTAAGCAATGCTAACCGCAGCACAGCTCAACTTAGTAAGCGTAAGCAATGTGTAGGGGAGCCAATCCAATCTGCCTAGTGGTATACCTCTTTAAGCACTGTCAACCTTAAGTAAGCAGGTGTGCCCACAGCTTAGCCTTTTCAAACCCAGCCAATCACAGAAACGTGTGGGTAATTGGCTGTATTTAAACCACACAGGAGGGAATACGTTCCATAACTGATTGTAGCTTCCTACTGCAGGCAGAATGGCTGGTGTTGGTGAAGGAACTCATTTTAGAGTGCAGCGCTGGGGCATCCAGGAGTCAAAAATCATGGTATGACTCCTGGTAAAACACTATGAGGAGAGACTACTGCAGGGCCAGTACCAGGGCTCACAGTATAAAATGGAGGCCTGGGACAGTCTCGCCCATGACCTCACAAGTGCCACCGGTATCCCCCAGACTTTTGAGCAGGTCAGGCACCACCATGCTGACCTGAAGCAATGGAGGGGGGATGTACTGGAACAGTGGATCCAGCAGTCCCAGCAGATGGATAATGCCCCAGTACTGAGTAAGTACTCATTCTACTAAGTAGTTAAGAATTGTCTAGCTTGTGTATACTATGGATAGGTATGGCTAAATATCACTGTATTTCTCTGACAGCTGCAGATGAGCAGGCTGTGAACCAGCAGGCCCATGATGCTAGGTTGCAAAGGATGCATCACGAGACAGGTTAGTAATTAGTCAGCATGTACTGTCATAACAAATAAATATAAGAGCGTTAGAAAGTGTTGTATCAGTAGAAATAAATGTGTAATAGTCTGTGAATAAAGATATAACCCCTGGAGTGCTTCTGTTTACTCTTCTGTCATAAGTTGGCAAACTGTTGCATACTATAAATAGTACTGTTGCATTTTAAGCAGTGTCACCCACACTGTGGTATGCAGATAAAATGTGTATGAAGTCCTGCATAACAATGTTGGAAGTGCCAAGAGGCCAGTCATATTGTACAAGTGAGGGAGACTTAGAAAACAGTAGAAAGCTTTACATCATTTCCATGACAGCACAGTGTACTGTGATGTTAGCTATAATTGTTTGTCACACACAGCAGGGGTTTGAATCCTGGGAGTGCTACTAAGTTGTATGCATAATCATACCCCACGACTGTACAGATTTTGTTACAATGTTCAGATAGAAAGCTGTATGCATAATTACACCCAACTGTACAGAATTTGCTAGAATGTTCGAATTGAAAGTTGTATGCATATTCATACCCCACAACTGTTCCAATCTGTCCATCATGTCCAGATAAATGGCCCATATCACCAGCCTCGTGCTCCGTGCCCCTGAAAAATCAGTGTGATGACCCAAGAAATGTAGGCAGCCGTTAATGACATATAACTGATAGTCAAACTTGTACATAGTCATAGAATGTATATGAAAACAAACCTGAAATTCTAGCACCTCACATAAAGTGTATGACAGCAATTCTCAACATATGTTGCATTAACACCTGCATCTTTTCATGCCTGTATGTAAGACACAGGTCACGTATATAATCATCTATAAACATGCCAGTGTACAATATAAGGCCATTGGGTAGTGTAATAATACATGTAAGGGAAAGATCACTGCAGTGACTAAGAATGTTGTGAAAACTACAAGGATATATTAGTTGTTAATTGAACTCTCTCTCTCATCCCTACCATATATGCAAAATAACCCAATGACACTCCTCAACTGGTATGTGTACACTCCAAATGTTTGTTGGGGCATATGTCCTAATGGTTTATAAATATTCACATTTGTTTCTATGCATGTGCCATGTTAAAATACACCCATACTGGTGGCCTGTAGCCATCAATGAAACCTGCATGCTCTTGTAATGGCCACTGTTGTTCCATATATGCATGTGTTCTGCTTGCTCTGCAGCTGTGTTAAATCTGGTGTTTTGGGTTAATGGGAATACCTATGCATGCTGTTACAACTAATCCTGAATGCTGTTGACTGTTACTAACCCATATCTGTCCTAAACCTGCTACAACATAACTCGTATGGGAAGGCCGGTCCTAGCGGATCCACCTGTCCCAGCTCAGCTGGCCACGGCACTGGGCACAAACACATCTAGGGCCCAGCCTGGGAACTCCTCCTCCGTGGGCCTTGCGCCACCTTCGGGTGGAACTGCTGCAGGGGATGGGGCTCACCATCCCCTCAGACTGGGCGCAAAGGGGTACCTGTCATCCGTCAACAGATCCAGGTCATGGTGCGTAGGGAGCTCGAACTGGAGTATCAAGACTGGCTATGCCAGCTTAAGGGCCGAGTGGTGCAATTAGAGGGTGAGCCTGCTCCTCTTACACAGCTCCCAGCACAGCCTCCTTTGAGGCCGTGAAGGTGCAGTGTGACTGCCCATGGGTGGGGACCTCAGTCCCACTGTTTTCAGTTGGGGGCTCATGGGCTTGCGACTTCCAAACACCGCTCTCTGAGGAAGGTGTTTACCCCCACATGTGTCATATACCGCATTTGTATGTGTCTTGTTTGTCTTGTCTGTTAACCTACCCAACCTACCTCCCCAAATATACCTACTACCCTTTCCTAACATCCCACTCTCACCTGAAAAAAACAGGCAATCTGTACCCACAAAAAAATTTCGCCCCATACATAGCTGTCCATTTTGCACATGTGTCCACTGGACACATGTAATCTGGTCTAATTGGCATCAGAATGAACATACATTGTCCTCACCCCTCTCCCAGGGGTTTGAGGGTCCAAATCTACCTCCAAATTCAGTGTATATGCACAGCTGTTGCTGTACAAGAAATGGGCAGCTATGGACTTTTCTATACCCTTCCTGCACATGCCTAGCTATTTTTCCTACTGCCTTTTCCTCTTTGTGCCCCTTTTTTCACCACTTTCCTATCAACCCCTTTTTCTTTACTTTTAAAGAAATTAGCATGGGGGCAAGTGGCAGTAAGCACTTTTAAGCAGCCATAAGTGGGTTTGCGTGGGTTTACGCGGGGGTAAGCTATGCCTACACAGGTTGAGCAATTCCGAAGCTGAGTATAAGAAAACATAAGCAGAGGTCAGCAGTGCTTACCATCACACAAACCCACACAAACCTGCTTACAACTGCTTAAAAGTGCTTTAATCACTCTTTATCCAATGGCCCTTGTTCTGCCCAGCAACAAGATAAACTGCCTCTGCAAGGCTCAAACCTAGGACTTTGCACTCCATACATAAAGTAATTTACCACTAAACCATGGCAAATATACATAACCTGATGTTTTCACAAACATATCATCCAGCACAATCAGTCAACAGTACAGGAAATGTATTAATATCATACCACATAACCTGTTAATGCAAGAAGTCTGGACAAAGTATGCCACATTGTGGGTACAAATAGGGATATGTGTCAACTAATGCTCTAATACACTTAAGATGGTGCTAGTTACACAGTTATATGTATTAGAACACATATGTAGAAGGAAATGAAGTCTGAAACACAAAAGTGTCGGCACTAGTTACTGACTTCAATGCTGTGATCATCCATGTCAATTGCCAATAGAATGAGGTACAAGCCAAAATATGAGCCGAACATGCATGGACATATGGACAGATATATATCTGTAAATGTAGACAGATAGACAGCTATATGTATATATATATATATATATATATATATATATATATATATATATATATATATATATATATATATGACTCACATATAACATCAATTGTATATAGATACATAAATAAGTTCATATGCATGTGTATATATATATATATATATATATATATATATATATATATATATATATATATATATATATATATATATATATATATATATATATATATATATATATATATATATATATACATACATATGTATATATAGATAGATACAGATATATAGATATAGCTATATGAGATATATATAAGTACATACACATATGCACAGACAAAAGTTAGTAGTAGCCATACATCTGTAGAAGTAATGTGGAAGTACTGGGTGCAAAGTATAGCCCTCAGCCACAAGCTCTTTAACTGCCACCTGTGAAATGTGTAGTGTGGCAACCATTCCCACAAATGAGAATACTGACATTAAACATATACCCACCCACAATTCAAAGGACGTTACACGACACACAGGTATGCACACACAGATAATCTTTATTTGTGTACTATACAATAATGTATGCCAGTACTTGCACCACATAAAGTCTGAAATATGTAATCAGTGATTAATGCAAGGCCCACACAAAACAGTAGATGCAAGCAATATGGATATATACCATACTAGGCTGTCCAGGCCAAGGCCTTCAATTAATACAACAGTAGACACAGGATTTGCCTGCAAGATACGTAACAATCAACAATTACAGATGTAATTCAGTAGCCTCCAATTACACCCTGTAGTCAAGCCCTAGGGGGAAAAGTAGCACTTGAGTTAATGTCACAGTATCTTGTACATAACATTGCTTAACCTAACATCTCACTATCATACTGAATGGCCCTCGTCTTAACAGTTATATCCCTGAAAAGGTGTCACAGCCTAGGTTAAAGGCATTGAACCCCACCCCCCATAAAAGGCTGTGCAAGGGCAAGGGACACTATGTACCGCACACTTACCTATGGAATGTACACGGGCACATATTTGTTCTCCAGCTGTTGCCCCACATATATGGACTTGACCCAACAGTTGGTGTAGGAGTCCATAACATGACTGGGATAAAATAATGATAGGCCATTACCTAAGAACCCCTTTCTGTATCACAGCAGGACAAAGACTGGCATATATGTGGAGGACAGAGGAAGGAACATAAGGCCATATTTGCAATATTGCTGTTACACACCCTGGAAATTGCTGGTGTTACAGGATTTGTTGCAGCATATCCTTATGCAGGAATATGACATGGAAATGTAGCCATATAAGGATAGCACTCAAGAGATGCCACTGATATATCTGGGACAATTCCTGTGCGGTGCACAGACAAAACCTTACAGCCAATCCTCCTGGTATCATATGAATAGGCCCACAGTTGAGAGCTATGCAGACAGACAACATTCCATGCAAAAGTACCATGTACACATAAACCCTGTAAGACCAGCACGATACAATGCACACAACAACACTACTCATGCTGTCTGTAGGTCTGGAACCTTACCCAAATGTGTATTTGGCCTGTGTCTGCAGGTTCTGCTGTAAGAGGTATTGCTACCTGCTGTCTGTAACACTGATGTCCACACGCAGGAAGGATGTCATCCATACTGGAAAGGTGAAGGGACAACGCTCACAGAAATCAGCATTTTAAAGTACAGGGTTCCCATGACAGTGGTTATCTGAAGTACTACACAGCAGGCTGCATGCAATTAGCAACTGGTGGACACTGATTGGTGCAGAGGCCATCACCTGATCATGTGCAATACCTACAAAAGCATGCTGCAATCTATTCAAACCAGCTCAATCACTCTACTGGAGAGAATGAGAGAGAGAGACAGAGAGAGAGAGAGAGAGTGAGAGAAAGACAAAAAAAAAATAACTTTAATAAAAGTAACAAAGCTCAGGGTTTTGTTACAGCAGAAAAAACATAAAAGGTATGTGAAACAGATATGTATTTACTTGCATGTAGTATATGGGATAGAATAATAGGATGTATAATGTGAAATTATATATATGTGCCATCAGTACTTGTTCATGTAATGATGTTCTGCTTAACAACTGCTCTGGGAAATAGTGTCAGTCCCTGTGGGCAGTGGGACATACCTGTCAACTGTGCTGATCAGCAGTGAATGGCAAAGATGTGACCCATGATATCTGTGTTCTGTACATTATTGTGGCCAACGGCTGGTGGTGGTATTAATACTGCCATGATAGACACATGGGTGTGAGACCACACCACTTGCAGGACAGTCATGTTAAAGTGTAGCATAGCATGCCCAACTGCCATAGCGGTATGATATGCTTATCTAAAATCTGTCACCATAGATACCTCCCTAATGTTAGTCTGTGTTCATATGTGACACCTGTCTGTGTTGCAGCAAGGCAGAACAGTTCAGCTGTGAAGAAAAGAGTTACAAGAGTGTGGACCAGATGTTTGTATGCACCCCACATACAGATACATATATGTGTGATACATATTCACAGCTGTGTATGGCTACAGAACCTCGGGCAGTTATACATACAGCTTTGCTGTATTCTGGACTTTTGAATAGTTCCTGTGTTGCCCATTTCCTTACTTGGATAGAAGGAAGTTTCTTTGCTCACCAGTGGGAGTGGGGAGCCTTGAGCAGCCTATCTGTCCCTGAAGGAGTGACCTCAGCACAAGAATCTTGTAATTAATTGGCCGTTTTGTGCCATTTCTAGCTCTTTAATGTTCCCTGCATAAAAACCCGCTTTGGCGCGTTTTTTTCACTTATCCTACTCAGCAACAGCTCCCTGTGGTCCTGCAGAGGGGTGCTAGCAGCAGAGAAATGAAAAGAGTGACTGCTTTCAAGATTTAAGTATAATTTTTCTGTTACTACCTGTGCAACCATCCTTCCTCACCGAAAAGCAGGTTTAAACTGCTGATTTACTTGTGCTCAGCCTGTTTTCTGTATTTTTACAATACCTGCACTTTTTTAAAGTTAGTTTGTTTGCATTTAACTGTTGAGGCTGCCCACTCAAGTGCGCTAGCCTGTGTATTGAATTTACTGTACTTCTCCTGCTGTTTGTCTAAAAAAAGAAAAAAACAAAAAAATATCCTTGTTTCCTGCCTTTCCTAACCTAGAATAGTCCCTTATACAGGCTTTGCTGTATTCTGGACTTTTGAATAGTTCCTGTGTTGCCCATTTCCTTACTTGGGTAGAAGAAAGTTTCCTTGCTCACCAGTGGGAGTGGGGAGACTTGAGAAGCCTATCTGTCCCTGAAGGAGTGACCTCAGCACACGAATCTTGTAGTTAATTGGCCGTTTTGTGCCATTTCTAGCTCTTTAAAGTTTCCTGCATAAAAACCCGCTTTAGGCTTTGCGCGATTGTGCACGTAGCGCAGCATCGGGTTTAAACTATTCCCGGCTCCACAAAGTCTACTCTTCACTTTTTCCCTTAGAACTGCTCTATCTCTCAAATTAAACATCCTATTCTCAATCTAAGGCCCTGCACTTGCCCATATAAGCAATCTTACAACTCAGCACTAGTAAACTAAAAGTACTACATCCTCATATACTCCCTTCGAGTACCTTGTCCCCTATTGGTCCTTTTTGATTCAGTGATAAAGGAGTTCCCTATACTATTCTAGCATGTTCAAAGGTCAGTTAATGGTTTCCTCTCCAGTCCAGCTGGTGAATCTGGGAATCTTGAGACAATGTTACAACTCTCTCATGTACACAGACAACCCTCTCCTCCTCCCAACAAGTTCAAATATATGTGAGAGATGCAACCATATAGCCAAACTGGAGGCTGAACTCTCTCAACTCAAAACTGGTGAAACCAGTCAGGAGGAGAAGGTAACCTCACACATCACAAATCCAGTCTCACATAGTCCTATCACAACAGCAAACCAAACACATAAACACACAAAAACTTACTTGGGGGCTCTAAATAAAAATCTGCCTAAGCAGCAGAGACCTCCAAAGCAGACTTCCAAGCAAACACTACTCCAAAACAAAACACGTGCAACACATAGCTCACAAAGTCAGTGTGCCAAACAGTCATAGCCCTTAAGGCTAAATAACACACCTGATACACTTGTAATAGGTGATTCTATAGTCAGACACACTGACGTCCCGCTCACCAGGCTGAACAAAGAGAAGGGTCACAGTGAGCTGCCTGTCAGGCGCTAGGATCCGCCACATAACACAAGCACTCAGGTCACTCCAAAGCAAGTACAAATATGACTCTGTCATTGTCCATGCTGGTGTGAATGACCTGAGATATACCTCCCTCGACTACATGAAAAGAGACATAGAGGAGCTCTCTGATCATGTAGCCCAGGCTGGTATGACCCTGACCTTGAGCAGCATCTTACCCTCACCTAGAATGATGCCACAGTATAAAGACAAAATGATCGATTTTTAACAATTGGCTAAAATGTTGGTGTCATTCAAAAGGGATCCAGTGTCTGTCAGCCTAGGATGACATGCTCGACAAGCCACGTTGCTTCGCTAGGGACAGCTTGCACCTGTCACCCCTGGGCTTTCGGATATTGGCAAAGGCTCTTGCCACCCCCATAGTGCCTTTTTTAGGCAAGGCTCAAAAGACAAACCCACCTCCATAGACAACACAATGAATAAGAAACTAAGGGTAATGCTGCTAAATGCCAGAAGTCTAAACCTCAAGATGCATGCACTCAAAGCCCTCCTCAGTATGGAGAACATCGATATCTGTGCAGTGACAGAAACCTGGTTCAAGGCTCCAGAGATCACCCCAGCACTACCAGGTTATACCTCATATCATGCTTTTCGGCCCCAAAACTCAGACTGATCTACAAAAGGAGGGGGAGTATCCATATTCATCAAAGATACCCACACCTCCAGGTTAGTGGCGCTGCAAGAAGTGTCAGAGACTATCCATGTGCAACTAACAGTGGACAAAACAGCTTTTCAGTTTGTAGCATGTTACAGACCACCCTCTCAAAATCAGGAATCCCACTCGGCTTTCCTGAGAACACTGGAGAATATGAAGATCTCTCCAAACACCATTATATTGGGTGACTTCAAATACCCAAACATAGACTGGGAGCATTACTCAAGCCCCATCACCCTAGCCCAAAGGTTCCTAGAATTTATAAACTCACATGCTATGGAACAACTAGTCACCACTCCCACAAGAGGGGAAAACATACTTGACCTAATCATCACCAACATGGGAACTCTATGCTCCATACCAGAGGTATACCCCTCATTGGTAAGATCGGACCATAAATTAATCTCACTGGATATCCACATCCTGACCCCACCCCCAGCCCAGAAAACCACAGTGAAAAACTTCTCAAAAGCAAACTTCACACTTCTCAAAATTGAGGTGGAAACCTTCAAGGCCCCCGGGCAAGTGGAAACTACGGCCCAAACTGCAGAATCCTATATAAACACATTCTATGGACACCTCCAGGAATGCATGGATCATGCTATCCCAAACAAAACCAAGACCCAATCTTCCAAAGGCAGGCGCCCAGTCTGGTGGACCCTAGCCATAAATAAGCTGTACAACAGAAGGAGGAAGCTACTACATGATAGAGCAAAACCCCTAAAAGGGAAGGCATCTCTGATTAGTACTAGCAAAAAACTACGATCCCTCATAAAATCCTCAAAGGCCAGCTTTGAGAGAAAAATTGCACAGGAAACTAAAGATAATCACAAGGCCTTCTTCAGTTATGTTAGGAACCTGGGATGCAACTCCCAGATATGCTCAGAGTTGATCAAAAATGACAAAAAAATACATGAAATCTGGGGACATTGCCAACATCCTGGCAGAAAGGTTCAGTGCAAACTACCCCCCCCCCAAAAGAGCAAATATCTATCCCAGCAGAGTGCTGCCTCCCTAACATCTCAGATGCTCAGGTGAAAGCCGCCCTCTCCAAAGCAAAAAACACAGCATCAATGAGACCAGACGGTGTCCCGGGTTGCATCCTACATGAACTCCAAGAAGAACTAAACCCTCACGTAAAGCTGCTGTACAATCTCAGCCTTACTACAGGATATGTGCCCAAAGAATGGTGTACAGCCAGTGGTCCCACTCCACAAAGGTGGTTCTTCTACAGACCCCGGAAACTATCACCCCATAAGTCTGACTAGCCTAGTCTGCAAAGCTATGGAGAGGATCATCATGGAACTCATAAACAAAGACATTGGGGACCTACAGACACTAGATCCTACCCAATTCGGCTTTGTAAAGGGCAGATCCTGCCTCTTGAACCTGGTCGACTTCTTTGAAACAGTCACCAAGGCCATAGATGAAGGGAAGGTAGTCCACACAGCCTACCTGGATCCCGCAAAAGCATTCAACACAATACCCTACTCGGGCATCATAGATAAGCTATCCAGCTTAAATATAAACCCTATGTCAGTAGATGGGTTGCAAAATGGCTCAAAGACAGAACCCGCAGAGTCAGAATTGCTGGAGCCTTGTCAGACTCGAAACCAGTCACAAGTGGCGTCCCACAAGGCTCAGTCCTGGGACCTCTCTTGTTCGGTATATATTTTTCTGAGGTACAGGCTAACACAGGAGGACTCTGGCTGACCAAGTTCGCAGATGACTGCAAACTAGGCGCCATAATCGACTCTCCAGCCTGACATGAGCATCCTTCAAAAGGGTCTCACAGAGACGGATAACTGGTGCCAGAGCCATGGCCTAAAGCTAAACGCCAAAAAATGTATAGTCATACCCGTTGGCAAAAACAAAGTGCCCACAAATTACCACATAGGTGGTAACCCACTAAGTACAGAGGAAGTAATTAGGGACCTGGGGACCCAAGTCGATAGTAATCTCTCCTTCAACAACCACATTGCCAAAGTGGTTAGAAAGACCTTCTATATAGCCCACCTTATCATGAAAGGATTCACATCTAGATCAAGAGAGGTCATTGTGCCCCTTTATTCATCCCTCATCAGGCCCATAAGAGAATACAATGCCCCATTCAGGATGTACCTTACCCGACACCTGCAGCAACTAGAAAGACCCCAAAAGTACCACACAAAGAGGATCAAGGGACTCAAACAGATGTCATATGCTGCTTGGTTAAAGAAACTCCAGCTCTACTCAGTTGCATGCTGCCTACTTAGAGGCGATCTATGCCTGACATACAAAGCTATGTCCAACCCGGAATTAATGGACATGCTCCACCTCGGAAAATCCAAATCCCTTAGAGCTACGCGCTCGAGGGACTTGAACCTCAGAACAGAAATAAATAGGACATGCTGGAGGGACAGACTCATAACCCAGAGGCTCCCTTCACTCTGGAATAGGATCCCAGTACATGTTAGGCAGAGCCCCTCACTGACTCTTCAAGAGGAATCTTGACGAGTGGATGGGTGATCGTAGGTTTACCCTGGGGATTACTTCTGTGTCACTACTAGACAGAGGCACAGTAAACTAACCTTAAAAAGGGCACAGTAAACTCAATTCAAAGGGTGGCGAAAGCCAAACACACTCTGGCTAGGCTTATAAATGCCCTAGGGCAGATAGCCTAGTATGAACCTATGAACCTATGAACATATATCATATATATATATATATATATATATATATATATAATATATATATATATATATATATATATATATATATATATATATATGTATATATATATATATATATATATATATGTGTAGATATACACACACAAATTACCCTCCTTCTCTTATTAACGATATATGTAACGAGATCTCTAATGACAGACACACTAAATATTTACCAATTTTACTACATGATTTTACACCTAATACTTCAAAACCAAGTAACATTAACATAACCCTTAGTTTCCCATTACCCATCTCTAGGGACATGTCACAAATTAGAAATGTCATCACAAATAACTGGGGTTTATTAACTGAATCACAATTTATGTCAGCTGCTATTGGCACTGCACCTACCTTTTCATTTAAAAGAACCAAAACCATAAGAATGAGTTTAGAAAACAGAGATTTACCTTTTCTTTTTTTTTCAAATAACTTTTTATTTTATTTATTCCACAATAACAGAACAATATAAACCAACAAAAACAACAAGAACATATACAGTCTAAGTCTAACAGAGAAAAAAAAAAAACATGCTAATTATGTACAATATTTATTTATTACGAGATTTACCTTTTCATATTAATTCTACCTCTACTTCCAACTCTCCAAATGGGATGCATTCATGTAATAAATGTGTGGTATGCCCTAACATTTTCACAGGATCTTAATACACGTTCACACATTGTAATTAAACTATTACGTTTTCAAAATATTTCTTCTGCCATTCTACAGCAGTAGTATATGCAGGTATTTGTGCATCTTGTAAAGCATTTTATGTAGGTAAAACTACAAGAAAACTTTCAAACATAATTAAGGAGCATCTAGGAGTCATCAGGGCAAATAACTTAAATAATGCCCTTGCTAAACACAGCATTTTTTGTACTTTTTTAGTAAATTTTACTTCATAGTATTAGAACAAGTTAAATGTTTTTTTTTGGAGATTGGGAATTATATTTAGAACTAAGAGAACTTAAATGGCAATTACTACTTAATTCTGAAACATACCCTGGTCTGAACGAAATTGTTAATATTAAATGCCCTTTAAAATGGAAGATTTAATTCTATTTTGACAGTTGCTCTCCTTCTACAAAATGTGTTTGCATCCATCCTTGACCTTTGACACACTTGTTAGTCACCATTTGTACAGTTATATGAATATTCATGTTTCCTACATGCATATTTAGTGTGCACACTGTACATTTGTTCAATGATTACCTAACACAAGGGAGTGTTTATTTAATGTTCATGCCCCTGTCATTCATATGTATCTTCATGGTTATTGTGTTTAGATGATTGGCACAGTTTAAATATTAAATATTGTCTGGTTGCACTATTGGTTACTGTACTAATAAGTTATAAGTAGTTCATTGTTTTTTGTTTACATGTGACTCTAGTTACATATAATGTAAGTATTGTTGACTATAGGTTATTCTGATGAAGCTCGTCCACCGGAATAAGAGCAAAAGCTTAATCATCTATTTTATTTCCTTTTTATTTCTTTTCTACTAGCTCAGTATTAATTACTACGCCTAAAAGAAGTCTGAATTTATATATATATATATATATATATATATATATATATATATATATATATATATATATATATACAGACACATACACACATATACATAATACTGACACGTATAGGTACACACACACACACACACACACACACACACATATATATATATATATATATATATATATATATATATATATATATACATATATATATGTCAATACATGTCTCCTGCCATGGCATGTGTGAGAGAACAACACACATCAATACACAACATATCTACACATATGGCTGCAAAATGGAGTTTGGAGTGTGGTGTGTAACCCATGCTGGGGACACATCGCAATTGTTTGAGAAGGTGGGATATATATGTTGGTGAAGGGTATTAGACACATATTGGTATGTAGGTTTGGTTGTTTGACAAACAAGACAGCATACAGGGCTGGTATCTGACATGTGGTGGTTAAACACTTCGGTTGGTTAGTTCCATTTGGAATGTGGAGGCCATTGAGCCCCCATATGGGAACAAAGGGAATATGGTGCCCACCCATGGACAGTCACGACAGCATCTACATGGTCATAAAGGTGCCAGGTCTGTGAGCTGAGCAGGAGGAACATGCATGTCTAACCTTGTGTATGTGTACTGCATGCCTACAGGTGATATAGCACATACCCCATGTCTCTGTGGAGCTCCCTATGCACAATACCCTGGACCTAAGTGGGTGACAGACATATGTCTGTGTGTGCTCCATGGGGGGGACACCATCCCCTGAGGTTGTTCCACATGAAGGTCATGACAGGAACAGTAGATAATGAGGTTCCATGGTGGGTCACGGATGTGATGTGGACTGGTAATGTGCACATTAGGTGGGAATGGTGTTCCTGCTGGCAAATAACCCCTACATATACTGTTGTGTAACTGTCATGGAACATATGTTGGTTGTAATAGTCCACACAATCCCAGAACATGTCCAACAGCATTCATAGATATCCCTAATAACACAAAATGGCAGATGTGTAGCAATCACATAGCAAGCATACCACATGCATATGTGGAAACATAGGGGCAGTGACAATGGCATGCAGATGAAATACTCTTTAACAGCCTAGCAATGCTAGTGTCCCCACAGGGAGCATGTCTATAAACACATAGCAGAAAGTGTTGTACAATACAATATATGTCCCAATGGTAGATAAACCGGAGACATAGCACTTGCGTTGTGTGAACATTAAGTTGGAGCTGATATGGTGGCGGGAGTCTGATATGTGTGCTCGGCTGGTTTGTGAATAAAGCCGTTTTTCAATCACTACTGTTGTTCCAGGTCTTGGACCCTTATTTGGCTTCTCCTGAGCAAATTGTGTTTGGTTTTGGTCTTTGTTTTTTTTGCTCTTCATCTCCTTTTGTGGGAGACTGATATGTGTATCGTATTATGGTAATTGTGCCATATGAGTTGCTCAGACATATTTCCATCTTTATGTCTTTCAGGGATTATGGCGTACACAAGGAATCCCACTTACAGTGCCACTGAGGATGACATAATACTCACCAGCATGATCCAGCACTACCAGCTGCAGTTCTCAAGGACAAGTCAGGTCCAGCATGACCGGACCGCTATGTGGAACGATGTGGTCTGCAGGGTGAATGAGGTGGAGATGCACAGCTGTACATATGTACGTCACCATGCCGCTGCTGTGTGGGGTGACCACCTTGCAACGGGAGGGCTATAACATCCATCCCCCCCTCACCAGAGTGGGAGAGCTGCTCATGAGAATGATGGCACCTGCCCACCCACAAGAGCTACAGACATATACAGTCATGAAGGTGGGTGCTACCTACACACCAGACATGGAGCATGCATGTAAGGTTCCAGGGCATAGCAGTAGACCACTGTTGTGTATGCATCTATACAGGTAGATCATGCATATGTGAAATGTGGAGTCTGTTGCTGTGTAGTACTGATAAGCAGTTATGCATAATCTGTAGTACTGTGGATTTCCACTGTTGTTTTACTGTAATATTGCACCCACCCTGTAGCAATGCCACAGCTGTGGCCACTGTCATCAACTCTATCTCATCTCATAGTAGGTACCTCTGGGATACCAGCAAGGCAGCGGCCGGATGCCAGTGAGTATGGTTTAAGGTTATGCTTGGCAATTCACTGTGCATGTCATAGCTAAGGTGTAGGTCATGTATACATCTAACACATCTACCCATAATGCATGCTGTACATGTTCACTGACAGAGCAGACACCTCACTAATGGAATTACCAGCCTCAAACACATGCAATACATAGACCATCTCAGACAACTGTGGCTACACTCCAGTGCGCATTGCCCAGGCACAGCTGACATCTGCCTAACATACACAGTAATGTCATACACAGAGCAGTTGAACATGCCACACATAAAGAAATCCCACTTCCTCTGCAAACACACCCTCCAGGGTCCTAAACCTCATCAACACATTACACAGAAAATACTGGAGGGATAGGGCCCTGTCCTGGGGAATTCCCACAATCTGGAACAGACTATCCATTCATGTCAGGCAATGCTACTCATTGGCCCACTTTACAAAAACACTTGACAACTGGATGGGAAATGGGGAATTAACCCTATGTAGTACGTCTGTGTCACAGCCTGACAGGGCACAGGGGAATAACATTATTTGGTGGTGCATGGCTGGGAACCCCTGTGGCTAGGCTTATGTAGGCCCCAGGACCAATAGACCAGTACTCACCTATGAACCTATGTGTGCCACAGGTAACATCAGCCAGGGCTCAATAAAGATATGACCTGCATAATGGTGGGACATTGCCAAAGCCATGTGTTGCAATGTGATCTGATGTACCAGCATCATGTTGGGGAAGTCCATGAAGTTGCAGTAATGATGCATGTGCTGCACAATCCACACCACACCCCAACCCAGGGATGACATCCTCATCTGTACAATGTTGGTGCCACTGTACACCTGCATGTTTGCCCTGCATTGGCAGGCAGCAATATGCCAATACACATGTTGTTCCTAGTTTGGGATACTGCAATATGACACACATGTGTAGGCCACAGATGTCGAGCATTTGCAATGTAGCAGGAGATGGTGAGGGTGTGTCATCCTGAAACACAACAGTGCACTGGAGGGGAGAGACAAACCCATTGAGAATGGCTCTATCTGCACACAGTCATGTTCAGGAAATGTGGCAGACATAACCCTGACTCCACGACACTAGTGATGGTACTGTATGATCTCAAAGGGCTGTGCACATGTTTAGCATGTGAACATGCAGGCTTGGGGAATATTTGCAGGCCTGACTGACCAACTACTGGCTCATGAACCCATGCTACTAAACCTCTGCCAGGTATAGTGACCACAGTAGCACACATAGCAGTTATTGCTACACACCATCATGATATGTGTGTGCACACATATGCACCCACAATTTGTATGCATCCCAACCAGCATCTGCACAACTGACACATATGGCCTGCAATGCAATTGACTGCCTAGATCATATGTCACATATCAGGTATGTGTAGTGTTGCCATATGCAGTAGTGTTGTGCCATGGCATGTCATGGAAGAGAGTGCCATGTCAATAATTATTTATTTTATTTATTTATTTATATTTGTTGACCGGGAGTGTCCGACTGGACGTAGGTCCATTTTCAGCGGAGGCCCGGGGAGAAAAGCTCCACAGTTAAAATAAACAGACAGTAGTTACATTGGATTACATAGCGATTAACAATTTACATAGCAATTACTTACAACATATTAACAGATGAAGAACATAGTACATCAGTAGACAACTAGAATCTTTATCTGTGAAGTACATAACAGACATTAACAAATGTTAAAATAAGAAGTTCCTGCTGTATAAGTACTAGGCTTATGAGCATCTGAGCTTGCTACAATCAAGGTAGTTAGTGGAGTGGAAAGAAAGGTAGTGGTTGGATGGGGTGGGTGATATTAGAGTGGGAGTTGCAAGGGATAGCCAGCATGTTTTTAGGTGCGCTTTTAGTAAAGTTTTGAAGTGGGTGCATGATGGTACGGAGGTAATTGTGGGTGAGAGGGAGTTCCATAATTTGGCTATGGTGCAAGAGAATAGTGCTTCACCAGCAGAGTTATTGGTTTTTGTTGCTGGATCTTAGTGGTCTGGTGGTGCGATAGGGTTGGAGTAGATTCTGGAGGGATGGGACATTTAGTGGATAGTTTACTAGTTTGTGGGCGAGTGAGAGTTGATACTATTGAAGGAGGTGAGGGAGTTCAAGCCAGCCCAGTTCAGCAAGTGAGAGACAGTGGTAACTACAGTAGGATGCCCCTGTGGCGAAATTGGCAGTTTTGTTGTAGCAGGTCTCTAACTTGTTTAGATCGCATTGCCTTAAGTTGGTATATATTGGAGAGGCATAAAGTAGGGTGGAGATAAACAAAGTACAAGCACCAAATTCCCAGCGCACAGTACCTCAATTAGGGCTGCAAGATGTATATATAATTGTAGTCAGACACAAAGAATATTCCAAATAGCAGCAACTTTAATCCAACACAGCAGCAACAGTACGTAGGAACAAATACACCACCGTTTACGTCCACATTCTTCTTCAGTGACCTCTGAAGTGCCAGAAAAATATACTCAGCTCTTTATATCTCCAGTCCAGATAGTTTGAAGAGCACTCTGTCAGGACACATGCTCATATCATTGCTGGAGCATTCCTGTGTCCTGACAGAGTGCTCTTCAAACTATCTGGACTGGAGATATAAAGAGCTGAGTATATTTTTCTGGCACTTCAGAGTTGTGTACTGGCTGTGTAGTCATTCTGAAGAAGTTGTGGACGAAACGTGTGGTGTATTTGTTCCTACGTACTGTTGCTGCTGTGTTAGATTAAAGTTGCTGCTATCTGGAATATTCTTTGTGTCTGACTACAATTACATATACATCTTGCAGCCCTAATTGAGGTACTGTGCGCTGGGAATTTGGTGCTTGTACTTTGTTTATCAGTTCGTTTTTGCACCATCCATTCACCTTTTATTAGGGTGGAGATAAGGTGGGAATTTGCTATTGAAATTTTTGTTGTTTTGGTGAGAAGATGCTTATTTCTGTATAACGCTCCTAGTTTTTTGTGGACTTTTTTTATGGTCATGGATATGTGAATGTCAAATTTTAGTTTATTGTCTATTTCCACTCCTAGCAATTTGGTGTGTTCAGTTGGGTATATAGTGGTGTTGTCTTTTGCTGTGATGTTAAAGTGAGAGTTGTTTTGAGTATGTTTGTTGGGTTGGAAGATGAGTAGTTTAGTTTTGTTTGGGTTGAGTATTAATTGGGCATCGGATAACCAAGTTTCAACAGAGGAAAAGGCTTCCTGTGTGACTTTTTGCAGTTTGGGTAGGGACTGGGCTGAGCAGATGATAGTCGAGTCATCTGCGTATTGTATGAGTGTGCCATGTGTGGTGGCAGAGGCTAGATTATTTGTGAAAACAGAGAAGAGTAGGGGTCCAAGGATGGATCCTCCGGGAACCCCTATGGAGACAGGTAGTTGGGGAGATATGTCATTCTGCCATACAATGGATTGTTGGTGGTCAGACAGGTAACTCTGAAACCAGTTGGTGACTGATTGTGAGAAGGATAGGTTATTGAGGACAGAGATAAGTTGTTTGTGTGGGACCATGTCAAATGCTTTAGACAGGTCTAGGAAAGTAGCAGAGGAGAGATAGCCATTGTTTTTATGCTGAAAGATAGTGTTAGTAAAGGAGAGTAAGGCAGTGGTGGTGCTATGGTTTGGTCTGAAACCATGCTGAGTATTGGAAAGGAGGCTGTTAGTAAGGCGGTAGTCTGAGACCTGAGAGTATATGCATCTCTCTAGTATTTTGGAGAGTGGAGAGAGAATAGCTATGGGGCAGTAATTTGTTAGTTCTGTGGAGGGGAATTATATGTGATACTTTCCACAGTGTGGGAAGATAACTTTCTGACAGAGATCGGTTAATCAAGATGGATACTGGGTAGGCCAGAGCATCAGCTGCGATTTGTAGGTATTCACTTGGGAGGTTGTCTGCTGCTAATTTGGTGGGTTTAAGTTTAGTTAAGAGTTTTTTTTATGTTGGAGGTAGGTACAGGAGAAAAAGAGAAGGCAGTGGGGAGATTAGTAGTTGAAGGTGTGGGTTGGAGGGGAGGGGGGTTGTGTTGTTTAGCTAGTGATAGTATGGTTTGTGTGAAGTGTGTGTTGAATAAGGTAGCAATATTTTCTGAGGAGTGAAAGATGTTAGGAGGAGGGGTACTGACTTTACCTGGGTGGAGGATGGAGTTTATGGAGGACCAGAATTGTTTGGGGCTGTGTTCGGAGGAGTCTAGGGCAGACTGGTAGTATTGGAATTTGTCCTGTTTTATTAGCTTTCTGACTCTATTGCGTAGTTCTAGGAATTTCTGTGTAGCTGAGGGGGTCTTGGTTTTGCGCCAGTGCTCCCAGGCTTTATCCCTGTTTTTCATTTCTGACTTAGTGGTTTTCTGTAGCCATGGGGAGGGTTGTGTTTTGATTATGGAAAGTCTTATTGGGGCATGGTAATTAAGGATGCTCAGGAAGGTAGTATTAAAAAATGCAACTGCATCATCAAGACTGAGGTACTTTAGAGGATGCCAGTTACATTCTTTGAGGGATGAGATGAATGTGAGTGGGTTAGAGTTTATTTTTTTACGTATCTGACGGTAGACGACAGGTTTAGCTTGGTATAGGTATTTTTTCAGTAGGAATGTTGGGGAGTGATCACTGAGGCTATCTGATAAGCAGCCTGTTATATATGACTGGGGGCTCTTACTGACTAGTATCCAATCCAGGGTAGTGTGCTTGCTGGAGTTTTTATTTATCCTGGTTGGCGACTGGATTAGTTGGGTGAAGCCATGAAGGTTTACATGATGGGTTGGATGGTTGCCAGAACAGGATTGCCAGGCAATATTGAAATCACCTAAAATTATAGTTTATTGGGGGAGATGGTGGGTAGACCAGCTGAGGAGGTTTTCTAGTGCAGGGATGTTTTGGCCAGGTAGGAAGTAGCATCCAATTATGTTGATGGTTTTGTTTTGGTTTATTTTGAGGTTGGTATATATTATTTCTTCATTGCCTATTTGTGGAGCTGATGATTTTAAGATCTGGATGTTTAGATGCTGTTTAAATATTATAGCTACACCGCCTCCTTTCTTGTTTAGCCGGTCTACTCTTAGTATGCCATAACCTGCAGGGAGTATTTGCTCACTGGTAATGTGAGGTTTTAGCCAGGTTTCTGCCAGGATGACTATATCTAGGGAGTACAAGTCTATGGTGGCATGGAGTTCATGGACTTTGTTGGATATATTTATAATATTTAGGCTTAGTAGAAGGAAGTCATTTGGCTTTCTATTGTCTGTAATATGGGAGAAGTTGTGGTTTCTAGTCTGATTATGAGGATTGGGGCTAGAGATGGTAGGGCCAGGGTTGGGGTGGATATCTCCACTTAGGGCTAGTTTTGATATGCATGAGGTTATTAGTTTTCTCAGTTTTTGAATGTGTTTGTTTATAAGGGAAACTTTATGATTGTGCTCTTTGGGTAATAGGTATGGTGGGAGGGTTACTATGTTAAGTTGTAGGGGTGCTTTATATTTGAGTAATATAGTTGGTAGAATATGTGGGGGGTGCATAGGGATGGTTCTTGAGTTGGTGGGAGGGGAGCTGAGTGAGGGTGAGACATGAGTGGTGGTGTGAGTAGTAGTACAGTGGTAGTGGTTGAGTGCGGGAATGATAGAGCTTTGGTAGGATGTAAGATATGCAAGAAGAGTGCATGCAGTGAGCATAGGTAAGGTATGCTTGTACATGTTAGTTGAGGATGTGTGATAGTAGTGGGAAGATGGAGGAGGTAGTGTTGGGTTAGCGCTGTGGTTGGCTACTGGAAAGATGGGATGGGTTTGTGAGTGTAATAAAGGTGGGGCCACTGGGTGTGGTAGGGAATGGGGGCAGGGTGAGGAGCGAAGTGGGTAGAGACCCTGTTAGTTGCTCTTATGAGGGGGATGGAAACAATCAGGTAACAGAGTTAATTGATGAATGAACATATGATAGTGACAAGGGTGATTGTAGTTTTAAAAATGGTGCCTGCCATAGGTAATATTTATTAACTCTGGGATTGTCTTAAGGTAATAAACAGGGAAGGGGGAGGGGAGAACAAGGGTGTGAGCAGGCAGTTCTTTGTACTGCTGCTAATGAGCCAAAGCAAAGACAAGTGTGTGTTTGAGAAACAATCACAATTGACCAAGGACTGCTCTGAAACTGTAAGTCATTTCTTAACCATTTTCAGGTGGAAAAACAGGATAACCTTGTATCATTAGGCCACTGTGGTCTCAGTTTAAATTAACAAACACACAGTATTGATCAGATTATGGATACTATCTGCTAACAGAAGGGAATAAGAGAGAAAGTGGAAGATGAGTGTGTGTGTGTGTGGGGGGGGGGGGGCTGCTTACAGCCAAAGTAGAGTGCTTACCAGGAGAAAATGAATATTGGCTCAAACAGGTAGACACATACTCAAAGTTAACTTTAGTTGTTTGCAGACAGCTCAGACCCAGACTGCGCTTTTCTTATAAGAATGATAAAGGTGGTACCGCAGTTGAATACTTAAGAGTGGTGTTAGGTCTAGAAAAGAAGAGTACAGAGAGGAGTAAGCACATATATTATAAAGATTACAAAAAAAAACAAACTGAGAAAATAGCTACTATATGCAGGTAAAATGTCTTGAACCAATTATTAATATATGCAGATACTGAGCCAATTGGAAAAAATCTGTTAGAAGAAACCTCAAGACAGTTATGCAGTCACAGATAAAAATATAGCGAGCAGCACTCTGTCGAGGTTGTCTAATGTGATTCTATCCAAAAGTAACAGCACAATTATATAGAAATAATTAGACACCAGTATGAGCTGTCTACACACAACACAATTACGTGAATAACATTAGTGAACAAGGTGCAGCTATGCAAATAGACTATACTATTTTACAAAAAACAACTTGGTGCAGACAAAATGCTAGCATGGCATAGTAACTTCCAATAATAATACATAACTCATATTAGATGTCTAACACAATTCAACATAAACATATACAGTTGTAAAATGTCTAACACAATTCAACATAAATAGGCATTTACAGTTGTAAAACACTTACTGGAGAGACACTGAGCTCCTCATTGGGCCTGTAGCAGAGTGGATTGTAGTTTTAAAAATGGTGCCTGCCACAGGTAATATTTATTAACTTTGGGATTGTCTTAAGGTAATGAACAGGGAAGGGGGAGGGGAGAACAAGGGTGTGAGCAGGCAGTTCTTTGTACTGCTGCTAATGAGCCAAAGCAAAGACAAGTTAGTGTTTGAGAAACAATCACAATTGACCAAGGACTGCTCTGAAACTGTAAGTCATTTCTTAAACATTTAAGCCTCTTTATGTATAATGGTCTGTACACTCACCATAGGTACAGTACATTGTGTCTGTGGTGGTCTAATGGTATTCTATCACTCATACATGCACCACTGATGATAACATCTGTGAATACACATTAGGCATTCACTAAACACGTGTCCACATATAATCCAGAAAGACACAGAGGCTGTGAGCAGCAGAGGAAACATAACTGACACTCAGATACACATCATGGGCACCAGAACCATAGAGCGAGGGGAGAGGGGAGCCCCTCCACTTTTGCAGATCATCCATACCTCCCAACTGTTCTGAATTACTTCTTTATTTTGGCATTATTTTCATTTTTCATGCTACCAGCCTGTTGGAGTTGAGCTTGTGGCGCATGTATTTCCGGCTGGTTTTAAATGCTTTTGTGAGTGGGGATGGATGGTTTTATTTAGCTGCTGATTTACTCAGAATCAGAGAAGGATTTATTTTCGGAAACTGCCTGTGTGAAAGCTGCTGCTTATTTACTCAGAGGACTGAGGATGGAGTCTGGACTGGCTTTTGGGATTTACTGGAAGACGTACCACAGAGATTCTGAACACAGATCAGAGTGAGTAAGCTGCTGGGCGAACACAGATGTGTGTGTGTGTGTGTGTGTGTGTGTGTGTGTGTGTGTGTGTGTGTGTGTGTGTGTGTGTGTGTGTGTGTGTGTGTGTGTGTGTGTGTGTGTGTGTGTGTGTGTGTGTGTGTGTGTGTGTGTGTGTGTGTGTGTGTGTGTGTCCCAATGGAAAACATCTGGTGGCTAGAGTTACTCAGACTCAAACGCTGTACCTTGGGTATAGGTAAAAAAAGCCTAAAGTCCCTAGCCACCATCACTTGTGAATTTATGCCTCACATTTTTGTTCTGTTCCTCTGGTTTTCAGGAGTGGTAAAACAAAACCTTTTAGTCTAGCAATTTTCTACGGTTATAAAATCAATATTTGAAATGTGTTCCTATTTTGGGGCTGTATTCCCCCATTATTGGCTTTGTTCTGTATTTTTGTGCAAAAAGGTTGAGAGCTATGGTGAGAAGTGAGAACTGAATTCACTAAATGGTATGATAGCCATTTAAGTTTGTCTTCTTTTCTTTCAACAGGGTTCTAGGTTCAAGACTTGGTAGTGAAATGCATGGTGATAACACAACATTTTATGCAAGCAACTTTCCAAAATTATAGAAGCACTGTTTAAAATGTGTCTCTGTTTTTTGGCCTTTTGCCCCCCCCCCAATTGAAAATAAGTTCAATAAGCTGTGCAACGTGCCCATGGCATACACTACTGTGATTCTGTATTTATATATTGTGTGTAGAAGTAGACTGCTATCATGGAATTGTTCTGAATAGGGCAGTTTTGTCATTATTGGTGCATGCATTTTGCTTCATTGCCTACTGGAAAAATGTTTAAACAATAAATTTAAAATGCAATTGTGTGTGGAAGTAGACTGCTATCATGGAATTGTTCTGAATAGGGCAGTTTTGTCATTATTGGTGCATGCATTTTGCTTCATTGCCTACTGGAAAAATGTTTAAACAATAAATTTAAAATGCAATTGTGTGTGGAAGTAGACTGTTATCATGGAAATGTTCTGAATAGGGCATTTTTGTCATTATTGGTGCATGCATTTTGCTTCATTGCCTACTGGAAAAATGTTCAAACAATAAATTTAAAATGCGCTCTAACTTAAGTATAACAAGTGTGCTGTATTATACAAGTAATATAATTTAATACAATCAGGAAGGTGAATCAAACCAGTGCATTTCTTTGTGCTGGTCCCAAGCCTGGATAAATGGGGAGGGTTGCGTCCGGAAGGGGGTCCGGCGTAACATTTTGCCAAATCCTACATGCAGACAACAGTACATATATACATACCAGATCGGTCGAGGCCCGGGTTAACAACAACTGCCACCAGTACTGTTGGCCAACAGACTGCTGGCGGAAATTGGGCTACTATTGGCCGAAGGAGGAGAAGAGGAGGAAGGCATGCCCGAAGGCAGGTAAAGGCTAGGACTGTGGTAATGAGAGTCGGAACTTTGAATGTTGGCAGTATGACTGGTATAGAGAGAGAGCTAACTGATATGATGGACAGAAGGAAGGTTGGTATATTGTGTGTGCAAGAGACCAGATGGAAGGGGAGCAAGGCTAGGTGTATCGGATGCAGGTTCAAATTGTTTTATCATGGTGTGGATGGTAGGAGAAATGACGTAGGGGTTATCCTGAAGGAACAGTATGCTAAGAGTGTTTTGGAGGTGAAAAGAGTGTTGGATAGAGTGATGTTTATGAAGCTGGAAATTGATGGTGTAATGATGAATGTTGTTAGTGCATATGCTCCACAAGTTGTGTGTGCGAGGGATGAACAAGAAAAATTTTGGAGTGAGTTGGATTAAGTGGTGATGACTGTACCCAAGGGTGAGAGAGTAGTGATTGGAGCAGATTTGAATGAGCATGTTGATGAAGGGAACAGAGGGGACGAGGAAGTGATGGGTAGGTATGGTGTTAAGCAAAGTAATGCAGAAGGTCAGATGGTAGTGGATTTTGTGAATAGGATGGACATGGCTGTGGTGAATACATATTTTAACAAGAGGGAGGAGCACAGGGTGGCATACAAGAGTGGAGGAAGATGCACACAGGTGGATTATATGTTATGTAGAAGGGCCAGTCTGAAGGAGATTGGAGACTGTAAAGTGGTGGCTGGGGAAAGTGTAGTTAGGCAGCATAGGATGGTGGTTTGTTGGATGACACTGGTGATCAAGAAGAGGAGGAGGGGTTTGAGGGCAGCACCAAGGATCAAATGATGGAAATTGAAAAAGGGTAATTGTGAGGTGGCATTCAGGGAAGAGTTAAGACAGGCACTGGGTGGCAGTGAAGAGTTACTGAATAGCTTGGTAACTACAGCAGAGCTAGTAAGGGAGATAGCTAGAAAGGTGCTTGGTGTGACACCTGGAAAGAGGAAGTAGGACAAGGAGACCTGGTGGTGGAATGAGGAAGTACAGGAGAGTATACAGAGAAAGAAGTTGGTGAAGACGAAGTGGGATTGTCAGAGAGATGAAGAAAGTAGACAGGATTATAAGGAGATGAGGTGCATGGCAAAGAGATAGGTGGCTAAGGGTAAGTATAAGATGTATGAAGAGTTGTATGAAAGGCTGGACACTAAGGAGGGAGAAAAGGACCTGTATCAATTGGCTAGACAGAGGGACCAAGCTAGTAAAGATGGGCAGTAGGTAAGGGTGATACAGGATAATGAGGGAAACGTACTCACAAGCGAGGAGAGTGTGTTGAGCAGATGGAAAGAGTACTTTGAGGGGCTGATGAATGAACAGAATGAGAGAGAGAGAAAGTTGGATGATGTGATGATAGTGAATCAGGAAGTGCAATGGATTAGCAAGCAGGAAGTAAGGACAGCTATGAAGAGGATGAAGAATGGAAAGGCTGTTGGTCTAGATGCCATACCTGTGGAAGCATAGAGGTGTTTAGGTGAAATGGCAGTGGAGTTTTTAACTAGATTGTTTAATGAAATCTTGGAAAGTGAGAGGATGCCTGAGGAATGGAGAAAAAAGTGTTTTTGTACCGATTTTTAAGAATAAGGGTGAAGTGTAGAGCTGTAGTAACTACAGAGGGATTAAATTGATCAGTCACAGTTTGAAGTTATGGGAAAGAGTAGTGGAAGCTAAGTTGAGAAGGGAGGTGATGATTAGTGATCAGGAGTATGGTTTCATGCCAGGAAAGAGCACTACATATGCAATGTTTGCTCTGAGAGTGTTGATGGAGAAGTACAGAGAAGGTCAGAAGGAGTTGCATTATCTTTTTGTGGACTTAGAGTAAGCATATGACAGGGTGCCTAAATAGGAGTTGTGGTATTGTATGAGGAAGTTGGGAGTGTCAGAGAAGTATGTAAGAGTGGTACAGGATATGTACGAGGGTAGTGTGACAGTGGTGAGGTCTGTGATGGGACTAACGGATGCATTTAAGGTGGAGGTGGGATTACATCAAGGATCAGCTCTGAGCCTTTTATTTGCAATTGTGATGGACAGGTTGACAGACGAGATCAGACAGGTTTCCCCTTGGAATATGATGTTTGCAGATGACATTGTGATCTGTAGTGAGAGTAGGGAACAGGTGGAAGAGACCCTGGAGAGGTGGAGATATGCTCTAGAGAGAAGAGGAATGAAGGTCAGTAGGACTAAGACAGAATATATGTGTGTGAATGAGAGGGAGAATTGAGGAATGGTGAGGATGCAAGGAGTAGAGGTGGTGAAGGTGGATGAGTTTAAATACTTGGGATCAAGAGTTCAGAGTAATGGTGAGTGTGGAAGAGAGGTGAAAAAGAGAGTACAGGCAGGATGGAGTGGGTGGAGAAGAGTGTCAGGAGTGAATTGTGACAGACGAGTACCAGTAAGAGTGAAAGGGAAGATCTGCAAGAGGGTAATGAGACCAGCTATGTTATATGGGTTGTGGACAGTGGCATTGATAAAAAGGCAGGAGTCAGAGCTGGATGTGGCAGAGTTAAAGATGTTAAGATTTGCACTGGGTATGACGAAAGTGGACAGGATTAGGAATAGGTATAATAGTAGGTCAGCCCAGGTTGGAAGGTTTGGAGACAAAGCTAGAGAGCCAAGATTACATTGGTTTGGACATGTGCTGAGGAGGGATACAAAGTATATTGGGAAAAAGATGCTAAGGATGAAGCTGTCAGGTAACAAAAAAAGAGGAAGACCTAAGATAAGGTTTATGGATGTGGTGAGAGAGGACATGCAGGTGTTTGATGTGACAGAGCAAGATGCAGAGGACAGGGAGAAATGGAAACTGATGATCCACTGTGGCGACCCCTAATGGGAGCAGCCGAAAGAAGAAGAAGAAGAAGAAAGAAGGTGAATCAAGGCTGTGGTGAATACATATTTTAACAAGAGGGAGGAGCACAGGGTGGCATACAAGAGTGATGCATGTATGCATGGCCCTAAAATGTGTTTGAAAACAGCCCAGAGGAAAGTGTGAAAGGCTCAAAATCATGGGCATATTTTATGCTTTACTCTTGTTACCAAAACAATGGATGAAGGTAAAACAGTTCACACCACATTATCTTGACCTGGCCAAGCCTTTTGACATAATCTCCTACTCAGGTGTAGTATTAAAGATGAATGATGTAGGAGCAAACACTTACATCACCAGCTGCATTGCCAACTTGGCTCATAGGATGCAGGATATCAAAACAGGGGAAGAGACCAGTCACCAATGGAGCCCCCCAGGGATCGGTGCTGAGAATTTCTGTTTGGGATATACATCTCAAAAGTAAAAGGAAATACCAAAGAGCTTTGGCAAGCTAAGTTTGAGATGACTGCAAGTTAGGAGAAGTTATTGAATCCCCAAATGACTTAACCATCATGCAGGAAGTTTTGTCCCAAATAATAGCTGGTGTCAAAATCATGACAATGTCTTCTGAGAACTGATCCAATTGTTTGGCATTTGGGAACTTGTGTGTACAGTGACCTAACTTTTGACCATAATGTGCCCAGAGTCATAAGAAAGCCTTTCTATATTGCACAGCTTATAAACAAATTGATTGTGACTAGATCGAGAGATGTTGTAGTCCCCCTTTACAAAGCTCTCATTATGTAATTTTGTATAATGCCCACTTTGGCATGTATCTGTCCAGCCCCATGCAACAATTGGAATACCTTCAGAGATACCTTACTAAAAGGATACAAGTCCTAAACAATAGGTCTTGCATGGACCACCTCAAAGATGTATTACTATACTCAGTATCCTACAGAGTGCTTTGAGGTGACATGTCTGACATACACAGCATCCTCCGACATAATACAGATGGACCTACTGAACATCAGCAAGTCAAATGGCATCAGAAATACTCAGTCCAGGTATCTAAATTGAATGTTGTGGAGAGATAGATATATATCACAGAGGCTACCACTGTTCCGGAACAGACTATTCATAAAAATAAAGCAAAGCTCATCCATCCATCCATATTCAAATGCAACTTGGATCTAAGGATGGGTAACAGAAAATGTACTCCAGGATTTCCCCTCATGCCACTAATGGATAGAAGCAGTTCTTAAATGCTGCATTCCTTAGATGGTCCCCTCAAACGATCTATGGTATGATCACAGTTGTTCTCACTAGGGCTAATATACAGTTATCAGCCATGGGGATAGCTAAGACCAATCAGAGAATGTTAATTCAAGCACCAAAAGGGAATTGGCTAAGCTAAAAATGTCCAGCAAGTGAACCTATGTTGTGGTAGCAAATAGTTATAAAAATTACCCTTTTTAGTTCACTAAGTGCCCCTGTCACCCCCCACCAGTCTTTAACAGCTTCCGGCACCTATGCTACACATCCTAGTGTGTACACCTGTGAGGTATGGTGCACAGTACATGCCAGGTGCACAGCAATGCTGTGGACATGGTTGTAGTGTGTTCCATGGGGAGGGCCACCACCTACTAACAGAAGCCATGCATCACAGCCATGTATAATGTTGGTAATGGGGATTGACTACAGTTGCACTGCATGCTGTTGAACACCACATGTCCTGTATGCTGACATGTGTGTAATTATAGGTGTGTGTGTGATACTGCACTGCACCATCACCTGCTATTGTGTGTGTTATGGGGGTGCTGGAGCTGTCTGTAGGTGCTGTCTGGTGGAGTGTATGGGTTGTCATGTATGTCGACTGCATGTGTGTATATGTCTGTGTGTGTGGCCACATGTTTGTGTGTGTGTGTGTGTGTGTGTGTGTGTGTGTGTGTGTGTGTGTGTGTGTGTGTGTGTGTGTGTGTACTACACAGGTAAAAGTTGCACTCTCTAAAGCCAAAAACACAGCATCCATGGGACCGGGCAACATCCCAGGCTGTGTTTTACATGAACTTCAGAATGAACTGGCTCTCCACTTCAGCACCATGTTCAATAATAGCCTCGCATCAGGCTTTGTGTCCACTGAATGATGCCCAGCAACAGTTATTCCACTCCACAAAGGGGAGCCACCAATGATCCCAGGAACTATCGACCTATTAGCCTGATGAGCCTGGTCTGCAAGGCCATGAAATGTACCATCATGAAACTCATAAACAAAGACGTTGGTAATGTCCAAACTCTGGATCCCACCCAGTTCAGGTTTGTGAAAGGCAGATCATGCCTCCTGAACCTGATCGACTTCTTTGAGGCAGTCACCAAAGCCGTAGATGAGGGTAAGGTGGTTCACACAGCCTATCTTGACCTCGCCAAGGCTTTCGACACCATCCCCCATTCTGGAATTATAGCTAAACTCATCAAACTAGGTATAAATCCCTATGTCACAAGATGGGTTGCCAACTGGCTCACTGACAGAACCCACGCTGTAAAAGTTGCAGACTCCAAATCTGACCTCAAAACAGTGACAAGTGGAGTACCACCAGGTTCCACCCTGGCACCTCTCCTGTTTGGTATCTACTTCTCTGAAGTACAGGCTAACACAGAAGGCCTCTGGCTAATGAAGTTCGCAGATGACTGCAAACTAGGAGCCATAGTCAAGTCCCCAAATGATGTGGACATCCTACAGAAGGGCCTTGCTGAGACAGATGCCTGGTGTCAGAGCCATGGCCTCAAGCTCAATGCCAAAAAGTTCAGTGTCATCCCCTTTGGTAAAAACTCTATACCCATGAACTACCACATAGGCAGCAATCTACTTAACACCGAATGTGTAATAAGACACGTTGGGACCCAGGTCGGCACTAGTCTCTCCTTTGATAATTACATCGCCACAGTAGTCAGGAAGTCCTTCTATGTGGCACACCTCATCATAAAAGGGTTCTCATCCAGGAAAAAAGAGGTCATTGTTCCCCTCTACTCGACACTTATTAGACCTATTATAGAGTATAACGCCCCTTTTTGAATGTACCTCACAAGACATTTGCAGCAGCTGGAAAGGCCACAGAAGTACCTCACAAAGAGGATTACTGGCCTCAAACAAATGCCCTACACTGACCGCCTCAAAAAACTCCAGCTTTACTCCATATCATATCGCCTACTCCAAGGTGATCTCTGCCTAGCATATAAAGATATGTCAAACTCAGAGCTGTTGGACATGCTACACCTAAAGACATTTCAATCCCTCTGAGTTACATGCTCTAGGGACCTATACCTTGTCATCACAATAAACAGGACATGCTGGAGGGATAGATTCCTGTCCCAGAGACTTGCCATACTCTGGAACAGGCTAACCATCTATATCAAGCAAAGTTCTTCATTATCACTCTTCAAGAAAAATCTTGATGAGTGGATGGGAAATAGGAAATACACCCCGAGGATCACTTCTGTGTCTCTGCTCGACAGTGACACAGAAAAATAACTTTCTTGGGTGGCATAAGCTAGGGAACCCTGTTGGCAAGGCTTACATAGGCCCTTGGACCATTAGCCTTGTACCGACCTATGAACCTATAAACTTAAATGTGTGTAGATGTTAAGGAATCTACCCCTGTTCACAGACTATGTTTCTACCAGGACTGCTTGGCAAATGCCAACATTCCACAGGTGCCATCCCATGGACATGCAGTCTTTCAGAGGTCATATATGTGTTAATGCCCTCCTCCACACTGTAGAGGTGTGCAGCGCTACTGCAGTTGCTATAACTCACTGGGTGTGGCTGTTGTGGACACATCCACCATCATTGCAGTTACTGTTGCTTCTATCCCCCTCATAGCCATCTGTAATACTGTACAGTGTATGTTATCAGGTTGTTAGTTGTTGTTTACACCATTCACAGTAGTTGAGTGCCTCACACCCTCCTAAGGACAGGGCTATGCCACCAGCATTGGCACACTCATGTTACTGAGGTGAGGATCGCAGTAGAGTGGGGAAAGGGACATACACCCTGCTGTTAGCATGTTCATTGTCATCCACATTGCATACTGCATATATATCAATGTGTGGTTGTGCCTATCCTGTCTTGGTGGAATTATATGGGCAACAGATGTATTACCTGCATGGGGACATACCTCCATGTGTACAACCTTGTATCTGTACTGCATCAAAACCAAAGGCTGTGTGTTGTACCCAGCCATGGCATGTGTGCCACCCACTACACTTACTGGTGTCCACTGTAGAAGGCCTACTGACACCACTACACCCATCAACCATGTGGTACATGGATAAGCACAACACAATCAGAATAGATAATGGTGAAAACAATACAACATTGTTAATTACAGCTATAATGCATCATGGCTGCACAGCTACACCTTCCAAGATATTAGCATTTCATGTTACTGCTGACAACATGCTACACAGCATTCCATTGCTACACTGTTGTACAGTCACCCTGTGCATCAGCATCATGTTAGCCTGTCCCTGCATCAATGTTACGGATGACAGGATGTGGCACAGATATCATCATATGCACAGGGTGTGTTGCTGGTTTGCCAGAGGCCTAGTCTGAGCCATACAATTGACGTGTGTGTGTGTGTGTGTGTGTGTGTGTGTGTGTGTGTGTGTGTGTGTGTGTGTGTGTGTGTGTGTGTGTGTGGAGGGGCTGAGTACTGTTATGGGCCAATGGTGATGTCATGTGTGCAGGTATGTGGTTGCCCTAGGTGTATTGTTTATGTGTGTGTGTGTGTGTGTCTGTATGCACACAGTTCCACCATGTGGCTACCCTATACTTGGATTTGTGAGACAGCTGCAGACTACCTGGCAGGGTTTGCAGTTCACCGTCTCAGGCCAAGGACACTGGACCTGTGCCTGGCAGGGGTGCTACACGCAGTATCAGGTAGAAAGCTAGATCGGGTAATGTCCCCTGAGGTTGGCAGACGTCCACTGGATCCAGGTCCCTCCTGGGACTGGCTATGGCCATGTACACGTGGTCTGCTATGATGGTCTGTGGACAGCACCCCCCAAAGTTCTGGGGCTGGTACTGCCACTACGGGTGCGGCTGTGACTGGTGGGACATCCACAGTGACCTTCAGCTGCTGGTGTTGCTGGTATATGTCCACGTGGTCATTGCAACCAGCCCTCCCTGTCCTGACACTGGACATGACATTGTGGATGAGTTTCAATGTCTCACCCCACCGTCTATTCATGACCACAGTGTAATTATAAATGGCACCTGCTAGGTCACGGATGCTGTCCGTTACAGAGGTGTGAGAGCCCCCTGTGCCCTTAGACCCTGTCTGGTGTACCATTCCATTCGTGCCTCCATGACAGTCTGGAACATGCATGTGGTTGATATAGATGTCGCACGTCTGCCAGGGGCATGATGACCAGCAGTGCTCCTATGAGCACCCCTGAACATCTGCCTATGTGGTATCCTGCTGGACATCTGACTATGGCTGCTGTGTCCTGACACATGTGCCATAGATACCACACTGTCCTGGCCAATGCCAACCGTAGACTGTCCCTCAGCTAAGGCCAACAGTGATGAGGTATGTAGAGGCAGTGTGACTGTGTACGTGGATGGGGTGAATACTTGTGGGATGTCAATTGGTGGCCCAGCGGCAGTCCCTGACAACCCTGCCTGTGTCTTAACACATCTATCCTCATGGTCACTGTCTGTATCAGTGACTTCAGATTCCCTGCGGGAGTGACCCAGCCCCACCTCGCCACCTGTGAGGGGAAAACAAGGAACAGACTGCAAGACCTGTACATCACCACTAAACAGTACATACACGCACACACACACACACACACACACACACACACACACACACACACACACACACACACACACACCCTGTAATACCAGTACTATACAAAGCATAACACAACTCTACCCACAGTCTGTCTGTAGTTACTGATCCTCCTACAAATATGTGGCCACTCTGAGTGTGCAGGTTCTCCTGTAAGAGGTATTGCTACCTGCTGTCTGTAACACTGATGCCCACACACAGGGAGGATGTCCATCACACAGGAAATGTAAAGGAACCACGCCCACATGCTGTAGGGATTTATTGTGGGTGTAATTATTTATATATCTATCTATCTATATATATATATATATTTATTGTGGGTGTAATTATTTATATATCTATCTATCTATATATATATATATATATATATATATATATATATATATATATATATACATGTGTGTGTGTGTGTGTATATATATATATATATATATATATATATATATATATATATATATATGGCTATCTGGATAAGTATATATACATATGTTTCCACCATATGTCCTGGACATGGAGTGTAGCCCTACCCCAGCCCCTATAGTCCCAAAGTCGAAGTGCAAGGGGATGTCAGGTATGTATAGCAGGTATATTACTAGACTATTGCTACTGACATTGGGATTGTCTTCACAGACATGGTGTGTGTGGAAGGTGACATCTACTTATAACATGGCTACTAACAGACATCCTAAGGAAATCATTGTAAAGTACCGCCACTAGCATGTAATGCCCCTGTGGAGTGCAGTAGAGATATTGGCCAATATATGTGGAACTTTGGACATACCCTGTACAGTCCAGTGCTATACACATAATCCCTTAGTGCACAACATGTGTACCAGGCCTGACAATATGGATGTAGACAGCCATGTAGATGGGTATAACACATAATGACTGGTATACATTTGCCACCATAGGTTTTGGATTCACACACTCCTGTCAGGCCTGACACATAATGACTGCTTGTACAGGGGTGCCATGGACACATACTACCCACTAGATATTGACATACATCTGTACAGCATCCCACTGCTCTGTCTAACATACATGACTTTTAAGTCAGGCCCGGCAGCAGTACATCTGGCAAGTATCTGCCCATGACATCTCACTGGGTAAGTACACTAAGCTGCTAGGCATGTAACAATGCACTGTGAAGGCTACAGGCAGACTAGCTCAACACTGGCCTACATCTTGTATGAGGGAATGCACATGTACCTGCATATATAGCAGGCTAAACAGCTGTGTCAGAGCACAGGGTAAGATGCGCCTGTGTGAAAGTGCATAACCGCAACCAATGTGAACACAGCCACAGCCACATATGGTAAGCTAGCATAATATTACAGTATATGGACTATCTGTTCTACACCATCCTCATATGTGCCACTCACAGAATGACACAACATATACTGGACTGCTACATAGTTTGGTCTGATTGCTGTCTGTGGTATGGGACATGTGTGTGTATGGCCCTACAAACATGTACAGCAAAATGGTACCATACAGTGGGGCAGCATGTAACATCATATGGAAGGGGAGCTAGAGCAATGATATCCACCACAGTCTGTACACAGGCTAAAGTACATATTAACAATACACACACTGCCAACATTCATGATCACTACACAGACCTCAGTACTGTACAAACATCCACAGAATGTCCAGGTTATGTCATGAAATATAACCCCTACTCTGCTTGACATGTGTAGCAATCCGATATATCACTGGCTTGTTATCAGATATGATGACACTATTTATGGTGTACAGCACATATTCACCACTTCATGCACGACATATGTACAAAGGTTGACAGAGGTGTGACTGACAGCACATACACAGGGCCAGTATAGACATGTTGCTGAGATAACCTGATAAATTTACCATTGTAATGGAGTTTGTTGCAACATATGTCCTATGAGGGATATGAAGTCAGTAACTGTCACTGCCTTCACCATCTACACACTGCAATCCGCACACTACCTTCTGCATTCCACAGATAGATGCACCGTGGCTAACATATGAAACCAAGGGCACAACACTGCCCAGTCTGCAGATGACCCTGCAGATGGGGATTCCTCATATACATGGAACTGACATGGCAGGTATTGTGACATGTACAACAGGCATATCCAGACACACACTGTTAAACCAAAATTACTCCAAATGCAGTATAGCAGCACTTACAGTCTGTAGTCAGTTCAGGCATAACCCTCTCCTGTTTGTTGCCATCTTTCCACAGTGTATGATGTTAGAGGTAAATCCCCAATCCATCTGAAACGCTGTGATCTGTAATCTGTATCACAGTGATTAGAAAGGGCCAACACCACCATGATGTTCCTAGGTAGTGGAGTGTGTTTCCATGCAATTGGCTATGGGAATGTTACCACAGCTGTTCCACATGCAATCAGCTAGGGGGGGGGGGGTTGCAATTCATGCAGAGGCCATCTTCTTATCATGAGCATCGCTTAATATACACATGCTGCTGCCTAAGCAAAGCAGGTGTGGGTCTCCACATCCACCAGATAGGGAGTGGGGGAGGCAGACAGAGCTAAATACATGTCAGGAAGGGGTGGGAGAGTAAAACTGAAGCATGCTTGTGTCACACACCTACTAGCACAGGGTATCAAACCTTCAACAACTATGTAGTGCTATCACAGTCTGATGCAATTATTGGATACACCACATGGGTTATCTGCTGTGGAGCACTCAGAACATATATGTGATGGTGAGTGACATCTGCAACAGGGACATGGTAGATAAATGGTAGGTGGCGTACATGTGCCTGTCTGCATGAACAGGTGCCAGAGTCAACACAGGCACACTCACACAGGGATACACACACATTGACACACTTGGCAGGGCCAGGAGTGCAACTCATCACTAGTAGGATTGCCACAACACATCAATGTGCAGGTATCACATGCACCACATGGGTCATACAGAGGTCATATGGGAAAAGAGTATAAGCAGGTGTCAGACATCAGACAGCATGTTTCAGTATGCCCTGATAGGTTGTAGTGAGTGTGGACATATGCACCATACAACATACACATGAACCACATGAACACCCAGGATGCCAGTTCTGACATGCATGGGTGCATGTTTGCGCAGCTGTGTGGTGGTCAACTGTGCCAGCAGGCTGTACAAGGGTAGGTGATGGGTATACCTTGGCATCAGGCCACATGACAATGGTATGCATTGTGGCTCAGTTCTGTAGTTTCTGCATTTGCCCACACAGATGGGTATTGCATCCCCCATCTAGTCACCTGGGTGACTATTGTGTGTGGCCAGTGCCGTGCATCCCTTGCCATATATGTGTTCCTTTATCCATGACATGGATGGTGTCTGGGATGTGCACACCTCCCACATGCATGTACAGTGACATGTGCTACTGTACCTGGGGTGTCTGGCCCATGTTGTGAACACAGATTATCATCATATGTGCCAGTCTTGCCCACCTGTGGCAGGAAATGGTAATGGGCAGCAGGTTTACCCTGCACCTGCATTGATAACATGCTAACAGCATTCACTGATGTCAGTGTCATCTGTCCATACAGGGCATGTTGTCAGGCATGGTATGTCCGTTGTGAGTCACATGTGAAGGCACCATAGGTAGTGCATGTGTCCATTGGGAAACATGGTGGAGGTGCACTGTTTGCATGTACGTGAATATTGGACAGATGGGCAGGGTGACATGCCCTCTGTAGCCCACTGCTGTCACTGCATAGTTAGTATCAGTGGCCAGTATGCAGTGTACTACCCACATATTGGCTGTTGCCTAGGCATGTGTGTGCATATGACACATGGGTTGAGTGTGTGCTCTGGGTAATAGTGGGGTTGCTAACTGTGATCAGCTGGCCTTGATGTCACATGTATGGGTATGGCTTTGCACCCCAGCCTCTCAGCTAGGTTACATCTGTTACCCCTGTATGGTTGACATTGTGATATATAGTAGGCCCCATGCTGTTCCTGCTCCAGTTGTTTCCACAGGATCATATTGTGTAGCATAGTACATACCATAACAATTTGGGTACATGTAACTGGTGAATACTGCAAGGCTCCACCGGATGTTTCCAGACACTGGAACCGTGACCTGAGCATCCCAAACACATGCTCTATTATATGTCTGGCCTGTGCATGTGCCTTATTATGGTGTTGTTGTTCAGGTGTGTGTGCATTTCTGATGGGTGTCATCAGCCACAGCTCCAGGGTGTACCCAGCATCCCCCACTAGGTGACTGTAGGGGATGTCCACATTGGCAAATCTCTGGTACAGCTGCATCAGATGCCACATGTGTGAATTGTCATAGCTTCCAGGACAGCCAGCACACACATTCATTATAATCACATACGACCTGGCAGTTGATGGTGGGGATGCCCCTGTGGTTGATGTAGGCTCTACCCTGCTCACCAGGTGGTGTTTTGATGCATATGTGCGTGCAGTCTATAGCACCCACTACCCCAGGGTATTCTGCTATTTGGTGGAAGAGATGAATATTTCTGGTCAACACCTCACATGTGTTGAGGAAATATACGTGCTCATTGGCATGTGCTGACATGGCATCCAGGAACAGGTGGAATACTTTGGATGCTGATGCCTGTGAGATCCCTGTGATATCCCCAGCTGTCCTTTGGGAGGTACCTGTGGCTAGTATACCTATGCCTACACATACCTTGATATCCACTGGGATGGGTTCTCCTCGGCCAATTTGGTGTGGCAGGTGTGACCAGCACAGCTCAACAATTTGCTGTAGGATGTCTCTGTCCACCCTATAGTGCTCCACTATCTCCAGCACATGTAGCCCCTGTAGGTTACCCTGGGTCTGTACACTCTTCTCTGTCTTCTCACTGTGGGTTGTTCGGCAGCATTCACATCCTCACCACCCTCAGCCTCTTGCACATGTTGTTCTATGTTGCCTGCTGCAGCCCTTCTCATTTTGTAGGTTTGTTTGTTAAAATTTTCCCACTTGTATACACCAGTGGTGTAGAGTGTGGAAAAACCAGAGGGGAAGGTGTTTGCTTAGTTTATAGTAGTGTTCTGTGCTGGGCTGGTCTGCTGCCTGTGTAATTGGCTGATTCTGATACATTTCACCTGGCAGCTAAGCTAGTTCTCCTTGATTACCTTCCTACTACTGGTTTCCCTTCCTATTGCTTTCCTGTTTGAGCCTGGGGGCACTCTGCACAAACACAGTGTTCAGATGTAAACGGAGCTGCTATTTCCTGGGGGTTTTATTACACCTGGTGAGCGCCGCACAAACACTTGCATGCTGTAAGCACATTTTACAGGATTTTGGCTTGTTCTACCTGTGTACACTATGATTTTCTTGGTGTAAGATAGGACAGCCCTAGACACACACCATGCCTAAGCTTAGCTTAGCTAAGGGCAAACATGAGCCACAGTGCTCCAGTTAGCTTACAGCATGCCTGACACCCCCCATTCTGATGTCAGCTATGTCTAGGGCTTACACTCATGGTTTTCCTAGTCCTACACTCTTGGGTACAGGCTTGCACTGACAGGGAATCTGGGATTCTCTATCCTTCCCCTCATTTGCATAGGATTGCCTGCTAATGCATAGTTACATGTCCCACACTGAGCCTCCCCTCTTAGCAACATTACTCACTGGCCAGGTTGTCTTCTGCCTGCCATTGACTTGCATGGCAGAATACTGCTTTTAGTTAGAATGCTTATTTTAGGTTTATTTTATTATTTCCCCGCCACTGTCCTATGCTTAAACAGGCAAGATCTGCGAAAAAAAAAAAGTTTTTTTTATTTTTTATTTTTTAAACATTTTGCAATGCCAATGGCCTTCTACTTGGCTATTGGCATGCTTCCTCAATGATATGCAGCCTTTATTTGAAGCTGTCATGGCTCTGTTTTGTAGTTTGCAGAAATGTACTCAGTTACTAACTGAGTACATTTCTGCAGACTGCACTCATCCTGCATGGACAGCTGCCGGCTTCCTGGATCACAAATTACCCTCATTTGCATGTTTTTCACCTGCAAATGAGGGTAATTTGCATATAGGAGCTAAGCCCATGCAGGATTAGTCTAAAAGCTCACATGCACATCCCAGGAGCTTGTTCCTGGATCGCACATTGGCCATAATGCTGAAAATAGGTCTTAGACTAATCCTGCATGCAATAAAGGGCTTCGTAAATCCAGGGGACAGTCTTCTGCCTACCCATCCATAAGAAGATGTCCTGGATGCATCCATGCACCAGGCACTGGCATCTCATTGATTATGTCATAGTAAGGAGAAGGGACAGGCAGGATGTTAGAGTGACTAAGGCCATGTGTGGTGCAGACTGCTGGACAGACCACAGTCTCATTCTCTCAAAACTCAACATGCACATTCAGCCTAGGGGGCACCCACAGAAGAAAAAGACCAATAGGCGCCTGAATGTCAGCAAGTTAGAATGGCTCTCTGTGTGCAAGAACCTCAGTGAGGACCTTTACAGTAAGGGTGACCAACTCAGCTTAGACACCAATGGTGCAGAAGAGGACTGGGCAGCCTTTAGGGATGTGGTCTACAACACTGCTCTCACTCATTTGGACATGAGCACACACAAACACCAGGACTGATTTGATGATAATGATGAAGATGTTCAGAAGCTGCTGGATAAGAAGTGTGAAGCCTTCAGATCCTTCCAGCAAGACACTACATCCATCTCCAAGAAAGCAGCCTACAATGCCATCAAAAGCAAGATGTAAGCAAAGCTCATAGAGATGCAAGACTCCTGGCTCAGCAGAAAGGCAGATGGGAATCTAGAAGTACGCTAATAGCAACAACTCCAAGCATTTCTATGATTCCCTGAAGACCATCTACAGGCCACAGTCCTCTGGAAAATCACCAGTGGTCACTGCCAAAGGGTCCACTCTGCTCACTGACAAGAAAGCCATCCTGGAAAGATGGGCTGAGCACTTCAACAATGTCCTGAATAGTCCTTCCTCTTTCAATGCCAAAGCCAATGACTGCATGCTGCAAGTCACCATTAACACCTCCCTGGTAGAACCTCCAAAAGAATCAGAGGTTAAGGAAGCAATTAAGCTTCTTTTCAATAGTAAAGCACCAGGCCTTGACTCCATTCCAGCCAAAATCTACAAGACAGGGGGACAAGTCTTGTTACAGAAGCTCACTGAGCTCTTCCATACCATGTGGCAACAGGAAGTTATCCCTCAGGAGCTAAAGGATGCCTCCATCATCCATCTCTACAAGAGAAATGGAAACAGGCAGTCTTGTGACAACCACAGAGGAATCTCTCTCTTGGTCATTGCTGGCAAAATCCTTGCCAGTGTCCTCCTCAACCGTGGCTTTAGAGAGGGCCAAGGGACAGTGTACATATTTGCAGCATGTCAAGCTCAGGAGAAGTGCCATGAACAAAATGAACAAAAGGAACACAATGTTTGTGGACCTGACCAAAGCCTTTGACACCATCAGTCATGAGGGGCTATGGTGGATCTTGGAAAAGTTTGGCTGCCCAGGCAAATTCATAAGTATGGTGCACCAGTTCCATGATGGCATGCTTGCTGGAGTACTGGACAATGGAGACATCTCTGATGCCTTCCCAGTGACCGACGGAGTCAAGCAAGGCTGTGTACTGGCACCCATGCTGTTCAGCATGATATTCTCGGCCATGCTGTCAAATGGCTTCTGCAATGATAAAGAAACCAGCATCAAGATCAGATACAGGACTGATGGCAGGCTCTTCAACCTGTGGAGGCTACAGGCCAAGACCAAGGCTGAAGAGGACTTTGTGCTTGATTTCCTATTTGCAGATGACTGTGCATTCAATGCTGCCACAGATGCCCAGATGCAGCAAAAGTATGAACTGCTTTTCCACTGCCTGCAGAATCTTTGGCCTCACAATTAATACCAAGAAGACTGTGGTTTTGCATTAGCCCATTCTGTAAAAGACTTATGCAAAACCAACTATCACCACTGAAGGCGAGATCCTGAAGGCTGTTGACATGTTTACATACCTCGGCAGCATGACGATGAGGTAGACACATGCATTGCCAAGGCAAGCTCCACATTTGGATGGCTGCAGGAATCAGTCTGGGAGAGGAGATGCATCAAACTTTCCACAAAGCTGAAGGTGTACAAGGCAGTCATGCTGCCCACACTATTGCATGCCTGTGAGACATGGACTATGTATGAGATTCATGCCAAAAAGCTGAATCGCTTCCATATGAACTGCTTAAGAAGGCTGCTGAAAATTACCTGGCAGAATAAGGTTCCAGACACAGTTGTCCTCTCTCAAGCTAGACTACCAAGTATCTATACCCTGCTGAGGAGATCCCAAGTCACTTGGGCAGGCCACCTTGTACATATGCCAGACACACATCTCCCCAAGAGACTGTTTTATGATGAACTTGCAGGTGCAAATGCACACAAAGTGGGCAGAAAAAGTGCTTCAAGGACACACTGAAAGTCTTTCTGAAGAGCTTTGGCATTGACCTGGACTCCTGGGAAACCCTAGCGCAAGACCGCCCCACCTGTCGAAGCTGCATCAGCAAAGGAGCTACCTCCTATGAGCAGAGCAGGACTGCAGAAGCACAGAGGAAGCATGGGCTGTGTAAATCCACAGACAACCAACCCAACTGACCACTTGTGCCCAACATGTGGCAGAGCTTTCCATGCCTGTATCGGACTAATCAACCATAGCCAGACGGACACACCATACTCAATCAACCTCCTTGGCATGATGTCATTGGACATCATTGACAATGACGGATGAACAACAAGCTTTTTGGTTGGAAAGAAAAGTAATTTTGTACAGTGACTTTAACAAGAAACAACTGGACAATGTTCTGGTAGAAAAGGGCACTGTCCATCAGGTGGGAGTACATAGATGAAATGTCAGACATTTCCTGTCAGAATGCCTAAAACTGGCTAGGTGATGCATGTTTGCTGAAATGCTGGAAACCTGAGTACATAAATAAATCAGTCTTTTCCTTCTCTATGTATATTCATGTTGAAATGCCTGCACAGCCACTGTGAGAACCAGCATCATTTCTCAACTGTTCCTAATATGTAGGGATGCCCCTAGTCTTGGCACAAAAGTTTGCTTTATCCTTTTTAAAATTAGGCATTTTAGTGAGAATTTCAAAGTTAATAGTCTGAAGTATTTACACATTTTATTTTTTTTTTTGTTTGTTTCTGCCCTAATTCTGGAAATAGAAGTTTGACAGTTATGATTCACAGTTTGGAAGTGAATAAAATAGTGTCTCTCTTGTCTGAGGAATATGAACAGAAAGATCCTTTAGTTAAAGTCTGTGATGTTGTTGGGATTAGGCTACAGAGGGACAGTCAAGAAGGACTGAGGAACATGATGACTATTTTCCTTATGTTGGAGGAGGAACAGTAAGGACTATGTCTTTATTTAAGAAATCTGACACTGGAAATAAAACTGAAATAAAAGGGATGCATTGACAAAACCCACATACAATTTGATGTTTCATCCTGGTGATTGTGCAACCACTGCAGAGATGCATAGACAGTTACCTAAGTGAAGCTACATCCCAGGAAATAACACTTTAAAGAAGTCAGTGCCCACTAAATAATGAGACATTCTGCTCCTATGACAGAGTATTTTGTCTCAGCGTTACTCACCTTTCTACTAAGGTAGCAGACTGGGCATTTCTTATTCCCTACTTCTTGACATAACACAGTTCTTAACTTGACTTTGGATGCATGGTGTGTCAAATAAAGGGTTTAGTAAAGTCAGGGCTAGCCAGGAGTGTCTCTTATCATAAGAGAAAACACATCAGCTTCTTTAGCATGTTATCTGGATAGGTATCTTACCCTTTGCATGGTCTGTCAGAGGACAAGCTATAGTAACAAAATTGGGTATACATTTTCTATAGTAGACTGATAGTCCTAAGAATGTTTTCACTTGCCATTTGGTAATGGGGATGGGCTAAGTTTTGACAGCTTCTTTTTTCACTTGTGGGTCTAATTACCGCTTTTCCAATCTAATTCTCTAAGTTCCTGGACTCTGTTATACAATGATTACTTTTAGCAGCAATAACTGCAAGTTCATGTCTTAAAATATCCAGCATGGCTTGCCTTTTGAACAAATGTAACATCCAATGTTTTGAATAAATCATGATGATACACAAGTTTGAGAGTTATGGGTCAGAATTCAGAAATGAAGAAAAACAGAAGCTTCTGTGCCCTGTGGAATATGAGCAGAAGTTGAAGGCTGTGACGCTATTGGGGGTTAGGCTACAGACAGATAGTCAAGAGGGAGTGAGGAAGATGATGGCTGACTGTTTTTGTTATGCTGGGGGAAGAGAATTAAGGACTATGTCTTTATTTCAGAAATCTGACACAGGCAGACTGAACAAAAACCACTGATCAGCAACATTCTAAAACAGCATACATGGGAGGCTGATAAACTTCAGTAAAGCAAAGGATTGTTTCTAGATAATTTTAAAATATATTTACAGTTGCAGCCTGCTTCTTTAACTTCTCATTTATTTATTAGGTTGTCAGTAAATATAAAATATGGTTTACTATCAAACTTTTGAACCGCACTCCGTCGACTGTACTATCGTCGAACACGGAAGTTCGAAAACGGGAATGTCGAGGTCAAAAAAACAATCTAGGAATGGGTTTTAACATGGGTCGAGGTAGGGGAGATGTTTGTAGTTTGGAATAATACTGAACACCTACCTCAACCCATGTTAAAACCCATTCCTAGATTGTTTTTTGACTTCGACATTCCCGTTTTCGAACTTCCATGTTCGACGATAGTACAGTCGATGGAATGTGGTTCGAAATTTTGATAGTAAACCATAAAATATCTATCTAGCCATTTTCTAACCTGTGCGCCTTGAGGAGCATCACAGTGATAGCAAGCTGAGAAGAAAATATGAGATTTTCCTATCTCCAGAGATGATTAGGGTTCTCTGACACCAGCATCAGTCGCCAGCGTATTCTGTGAAATCCCAGGAAGTTTCTAGGAGGACGTTTCCAGTTTGCATTAGGCCTCCTTTCAGTAGGCTGTGCTTGGTGTACACCCTGTGGAAAGATTCCAGGAAGCATCCTAACATTACTCAAACCACCTCAAATGACTCTTCTCATTGTGAAGGAGTAGTGGTTGTGTTCCTGGTTCCTCCCAAACTGTTACTCTGTCATAGCAAGTGGTCCCAGCTGCTCTGTAAAGGAAGTTCATTTCTGCCATCATGGCGTACTCTCAGTCATCATCCAGACATTGTGACTATGGATAATGAAGATAACATAGACTTACCAGGAAATTCTGAGCTTTAACTTATGACTAAGGTATTGTTTCACCACCACTCTCCAGTACAATTCCATAGTGCCATAACTGGTGCACCCATTCATTCAACTGTCTCCAAGACACTCTTTACTTTTGCTTAAAAACAAAACACCAAGATGCTTGAACTTCTCTTATTTTATTAGCTACATCAGCTGGTTCTATGTTTAGTCATCAAACGGACCAAACATGGAATGGCTAATCGTCGAAAGCAAATCAGTGAATATTCATTCATCAAACATTCACTTCATCGAATCTGTGAGACAGGGAATGTAACTAGCTGGCCAAGACTTTCCAGTGTCACACATGGCAGTATTTTAAACTCCTTTTCCCCATTGTAGTGCAGTTTCAGAGTTGGTATATATAGATGGGAGGTGGGTTTGAAACACTGCAGTCTGTGAAATGAGGATGTGCTGGCCATATATTTACTTTCCCTGTCTCACATAGTTCAATGAAGTGAACATTCGATGAATGAATGGTCACTGATTTGCATTCAATGATTAGCCTTTCAATATTTAGTCCATTTGATGACTAAACATAGACCCACATCAGCCTCACTTGCACAGAGAAATCAATTATTTTTTTGTTTATTTTTTTGCAAGAGAACTTTGACTTTTTTTATTTTGGAGGTGCTGATTTCCATGCCAGCTATTTCTCAATCAGTAGTAAAGTACTCTGGTGAACACTGGGCATGACAGCCCTGTCAGACAACATCATGCTAACAACAAAGATGTCATCCATACTCCCAAACTGGATAATCTTCAGATCTTGACTGAATTTTGATATCTTGTAAATGAAAATAACAAACAGGAGGGGAGACAAGAGTCACCATTAGCAAAGTCATTCAGCCATCCTGAATTCAATTACTCCCCAGATGGACTGAATGACATACAGAAACTGTCATGTAGTACTACTGATGAGGCATTCTTGAGTATGTGGTCATATGGCTTCCCCAAGTCCACAAAACACAAGTAGGCAGTACTGAAAAACTGTCGTAACCCCTCCATCATTCCTTGGTCAGAAGAGAATATACATTTGTATTTTGAATTAGAGACATGAGTACTAGAAGATATCTCCTTTCCGACATCTTTGCATATGATTTTCTAGGGATGCTTAGGCATGTGATTAATCAATAACTTGATCACACCGTTCTGTTACTGTGTTTGGAAATGAGGATATCCACCCCAGTCTGCAAATCCAGAGGTACTGTATCATCCCTCCACACAACACTGAAAGGCGTTTTGGCTAACAATCCCCAATAATGTTAAACTCCCTTACCACTTCCACCCATATTCATTCCAGTCCTTCAGCCTTGCCGCAACAGAATTGCTTAATAGCTGCAGTGACCTCATATACTGAAAAGGACGCAACTCTACCACCTTTTTCTGGTACTTCTTCCTCAGACAAGGACATTCTCACTGGATTCCAGAGTTCCTTAATGTGTTCCTTCCACTTCTCAGCAGTGATTAGTGTTTCTAACTATATCACTAAATGAGAGAGGTGGATTAGGCACTTAATACAGTAGCAGTTGTGAGCATGTGACCTTTAGTGTTCTCTGAAGGATATGTTTTTACATTTTTGTTATTTCTGAACTTATGTGTAATCAATGCTCTACACTGGCAAACACATTTGAACTATATATTTAATAATGAAAAGTAGATAGGTAGACAGACACACAGGCATAGTTTACCACAGTTTTGTTGTGTTGCAGTATCACTGAGTGCCCTTTTACTGAATGAAAGTCATTAATCACATTTCACTATAGCACTGAAGTGGGTGCATTGTAGTTCTGAAATGACAGAATTGGACCGTGACCTTACAGAAACCATGTTTAAGCCCACTTCAGTAATTCAGATGCCTGCCTCTTGATTTTATAGGAGCACACAATTCTATAGATAAAGGAATTTTGTGTCTGTCTGTCTGTTTGGGTGCATGTACACATAAACATACATGTATCCACACACACACACACACACACACATACACAGATACATACATACACACACACACACACACACACACACACACACACACACACACACACACACACACACACACACACACACACACATATATATATATATATATATATATATATATATATATATATATATATAGATACAGAGAGAGAGAGAGAATGTGGGAGTTGAATGTACGCTTGTGCATATTTGTGAGCATATATGTGTGAGAGTGGTGTTTAAGCTGACAACTAATAAAACAGATCTTTTCCTGAAGTGGTACCATTGTTTTTATCTGGCGACAATGTGCAGAGAAATTGCTTTAATATGGAAGCAGAATGTAAAACCAGCATTCATTCTTAAATAAACAAGAATTGTGTGCTTACTGCCCCCATTGATACCCTTAAATGCCATTCCATGACCTGAGGACAGTGGCCCCAAAATAGCCTGCTTCTTGAAAGGAGCAATGGCTAGTAACTTCAACATCCCCAAATCAATACACTTCCTTTACATGTGCAGGTCTTTCCAGAAAATCAGAAAAGAAGACTGCAAGTCACCTACATACCTATACACTATTGCCAAAATAAAGCAATAATTTAAGTCCGATATTCTCCACAGCCCACTGCCTCAATAAATTTCTTCTTTCTTTTATGCTTTTTATCCCTATCATGTTATCATAAGAAAATAATATTAAATAAAACAATCATTTTCAGTGTGCACACTGATACATGAGCAATCACACTCTGATAACTTCCCATCAATAATATGATTTGAAAAATCTGCTTTTGTTGAAATTATATTGTAGATCAGCTCTGTTGAAAAGGTTTACTGCAGACTCCAAATTTAGTAAAGAAAGCATCCTAATGGCAAATTAATCAAAGGATGAAAGTGTAAGCAGATGAGTGCTGGGAAGGATGACACGTATTTACCAGATCCTGTGCTGGCTTTGTATGAAATGAAACTTTTTGTTGTTTATAACTTAAACTATTCCACTCCTGGTTTTCTATCGTCAGTCCACTTCCTGACTACCTTTTAACCCTCAGCCCACTCAGCAGACAGTAACACTTGAGACAGAGGAGTTGTGATGGGTAATTCATTAGTGGAAGAGATGAAGTTCTCCAAAGGACTGGAAACTGTACATGTTTGGCATCTTCCGCAATCTTCCTTAAGAGCCATTGCATTTACTGTTTCCTTACTGCCACCTGCTGACTAAATCATGATAAACACCAAGAAGAAAGAATTCTTGTTATTCACTGACAAAAGTGATTGAGAAAACTTTGCAGCATTGAGGAAATAATTCTCTGATACACACATCTCCATTACACATTTTCAATTCATATCAGTTTATCTATTAAAAGGCCATCTGAAAAGGAATTGGAGAACAATAATATTCTAAAATGGAAAAGATGAACTAGGTGGTACATGTTTTTAAAATGGTGTGTTAAACCAATGAATATTTGCAAGTATGGAGTTTATTGCTTTTAGAAAACCATAAATTGTTTATTTTGTAAGATTAAAAGAATACTGCATAGCCTAAAATATTCTCAGGTACTTTCAGAGTTCCCTTTGACAAACTATGTCACTTACGTAGGAGAGTAGGCCAAAAGTGAGAAGCAGTACTGAGTGTTATTTGACATATCTACTTTCTCATTCTAAAGCTATAGCACTCCAGATGTGAACAGATGGAGTCTGACACTGCTGGCACACTGCAAAACCATCTCAGTGCTATTTATTTACTCAGTTACTGACAGTATCTATATATTGTTAGAGATCTACTTATGCTGTATATCATCCCCATGCATCTGACAATGTATGGTCATGTATGGCCACAAACAAAATGATTAACCAAAATATGCAAGGCATTGATTTCTCATGAATTACAAGTACCCAAAAAACAAAAGATCATAACAGGAAATGCATTTCTATTTCTGGTCTACAAACCAAATCCTATCCAGCACTGAGATCAAATTTGTCTGAACAGGAGGAGCAATGTTATGGAATTTTTTTTTTTAAGTTAAAGTAAATGTTAGGGTCTGAGTTGGGGTGGGGTTAGGCTTAGCATGCATTACTAAGGTGGGACAGGGGGCTTACTTTATCTGACAAAATACACTGTCAGTGAAACAGTGAAAACGACATTTACTCAATCCAGTGATAACACAAATCACACTGCAATATACTTTGTTGATCAAAGGTACAAAGCAGCATTAAATATCTGTATATATATCTATATATATATATATATATATATATATATATATATATATATGTGTGTATATCTGTCTATGTGTGTGTATATATATATATATATATATATATATATATATATATATATATAAATATATATATACACACACACACATATATATATATATATATATATGTGTGTGTGTGTGTGTGTGTGTGTGTGTGTGTGTGTGTATGTGTGTATGTGTGTGTATCAGTGTATATAAAAAGTTTACACACCTCTGTTAAAATGCCAGGTTTTTTGTGATATAAAAAAATGAGACCACAATAAGTGTATTAGTTCTGGTTTAAGCACTTGGGCTTCAGGCCAGTTATTTTACGTTAAGAAGGATTGCGGTCTGCACTCTTGTGGGAGGAGAGGCTGGACTCTGCCCTTCTGAGCAGGGAATTTCTGGTTAAAGGCTTATAGTGCCTGCATATTCTAACTGTTTCTTACTGAAATTGGTACACCTTGTTTGCTGTAGCATAGACTAGATCCAGGCCTGCTGAATCTAGCTTTATTTGTATGCTGCTTGTTTGTTTATTTCCCTGAAATGCTAATTCCACCTAAAACGCGGCCTTTTAGCACTTCTGTGGATCCCTAGTGATATCTGCATTGCTTACTGTACTTATTTCCTTGTTTCACTTGAAAGAAAGTTGCTGTTTGTCGTTTTTGCATTTAAGTTACCTGTAACACATTGCATTTAAGTTACCTGGCACTTGCTCACTAAAGCAATTATATAAGTCAGCTCTAAAAAATTAAAAGCACTACACCCTCACAAACTCCCCTTGAGTACCTTGTTCCCCATTGGCCCTTTTTTCAATTATAAAGGAATTCCCAATACTATTCTAGCATGTCCAAAGGTCAGTTGTCAATCTCCTCTCCGGTCCAGCAGGTGAATCTGGGAATCTTGAGGCAATGTTACAACTGCCTCATGTACACAGACAACCCTCTCCTCCTCCCAACAAATTCCAACACATGTGAGAGATGCAACCATATAGCCAAACTGGAGGCTAAGCTCTCTCAACTCAGTACTGGCGTAACCAGTCAGGAGGAGAAGGAAACCACACTCACTACAATTCCAGTCTCACATAGACCTACCACAACAACAAACCAAACACATAAACACACAAAAACATACTGGAGGCTCTAAATAAAAATCTGCCTAAGCAGCAGAGACCTCCAAAGCAGACACCCAAGTAACCGCTACCCCAAAACAAAACACGTGCAACACATAACTCACAAAGCCAGTGTGCCGAACAGTCACAGCCCTTAAGGCTAAACAACACACCTGATACACTTGTAATAGGTGACTCTATCATCAGGCACACTGACGTCCCGCTCACCAGGCTGAACAAGGAGAAGGTCACAGTGAGCTGCCTGTTGGGCGCTAGGATCCGCCACATAACACAAGCACTCAGGTCACTCCAAGGCAAGTACAAATATGACTCAGTCATTGTCCATGCTGGTGTGAATGACCTGAGGCACCTCCCTGGACTACATGAAAAGAGACATAGAGGAGCTCTCTGAGCATGTAGCCCAGGCCGGTATGACCCTGACCTTGAGTAGCATCTTACCCTCACCAAGAATGATGCCACAATATGAAGACAAGATGATCAATTTCAACAATTGGCTTAAGTGTTGGTGTCATTCAAAGGGGATCAATGCCTGTCAGCCTGGGATGACATGCTCGACAAGCCACGATGCTTCGCTAGGGATGGCTTGCACCTGTCACCCTGGGCTTTCGGATATTGGCAAAGGCTCTTGCTACCCCCATAGTGCCTTTTTTAGGCAAGGCTCAAAAGACAAACCCACCTCCATAGGTATCACAAGGGATAAGAAACTAAGAGTAATGCTACTCAACGCCAGAAGTCTAAACCTCAAGATGCACGCACTCGAAACTCTCCTTAGCATGGAGAACATCGATATCTGTGCAGTAACAGAAACCTGGGTCAAGGCTCCCGAGAGCACCCCAGCACTACCAGGTTATACCTCATACCATGCTTTTCGGCCCCAAAACTTGGACCGAACCACAAAAGGAGGGGGAGTATCAATATTCGTCAAAGATACCCACACCTCCAGGTTGGTGGCACAGCACGAGGCATCAGAGACTATCCATGTGCAAATAACTGTGGGTAAAACTGCCTTCCAGTTTATAGCCTGCTACAGACCACCCTCCCAAACACAGGAACCCCACTTGACCTTCCTGAGAATACTGGAAAATATGAAAGTCTCTCCAAACACCATTATATTGGGCGACTTCAACTACCCAAACATAGACTGGGAGCATTACTCTAGCTCCAACACCCTAGCCCAAAGGTTCCTAGAATTTATAAACTCAAATGCTATGGAACAACTTGTTACCACTCCCACAAGAGGGGAAAACATACTGGACCTGATCATCACCAACGTGGGGACACTATGCTCCAGACCAGAAGTGTATCCCTCACTGGTAAGATCAGACCATAAACTAATCTCACTGGATATTCACATCCCGACCCCACCCCCTGCCCAGAAAACCACAGTGAAAAACTTCTCTAAAGCAAATTTCACACCTCAAAACCGAGAAATCCTTCAAAGCCCCGGCCTGTGGAAAATACGGCCCAGACCGCAGAATCCTTTATAAACGCATTCTATGAACACCTTCAGGAATGCATGGATCATGCAATCCCAAATAAAACCAAGACCCAATCCTCGAAAGGCAGGACGTCCTGTCTGCTGGACCCCAGCCCATAAACAAGCTATACAGTAGAAGGAGGAAGCTACTACATGATAGAGCAAAATCCCAAAAAGGGAAGGCATCTCTGATCAGTATTAGCAAAAACTACGGGCACTCATAAAATCGTCTAAGGCCAGCTTCGAGAGAAAAATTGCACAGGACACTAAGGATAATCACAAGGCTTTCTTTAGTTATGTTAGGAACCTGGGTGGGAATTCCCAGATATGCTAAGAATTAGTCCAAAATGACAAAAAATACACCGAGCCCACAGACATTGCCAACATCTTAGCTGACAGGTTCAGTGCAAACTTCTCCCCCCTCTCCCCACCAAAAGGGCAAATATCTATCCCAACAGAGTGCTGCCCCCCTGACATCTCAGATGCTCAGGTAAGAGCCGCCTTCTCCAAAGCAAAAAACACAGCATCAGTGGGACCAGATGGTGTCCCGAGCTGTGTCCTACATGAACTCCAAGAAGACCTAAACCCAAACATAAAACTACTGTTCAATCTTAGCCTTACTACAGGATATGTACCCAAAGAGTGGCGTACAGCAACAGTGGTCCCTCTCCACAAAGGTGGTGCCTCAACGGATCCTGGAAACTATCGCCCCATAAGCCTGACTAGCTTGGTCTGCAAAGCTATGGAAAGGATCATCATGGACCTCATAAATAAAGATATTGGGGACCTACAGACACTGGATACTACCCAGTTTGGCTTTGTTAAGGGCAGATCCTGCCTCTTAAACCTGGTCGATTTCTTTGAAACAGTCACCAAGGCCATTGACGAGGGGAAGGTGGTCCACACAGCCAACCTGGACCTCGCAAAAGCCTTCGATACAATACCCCACTCGGGCATTATAGATAAGCTCACCAGCTTAAATATAAACCCCTATGTCACTAAATGGGTTGCAAACTGGCTCAAGGACAGAATCCACATGGTTAGAATTGCTGGAGCCATGTCAGACTCCAAACCAGTTACAAGTGGCATCCCACAAGGCTCAGTCCTGGGACCTCTCTTGTTCGGTATATATTTCTGGTACAGGCCAACACGGAAGGACTGTGGCTGACCAAGTTCGCAGATGACTGCAAACTGGGCCATAATCAACTCTCCAGCCGACACAAGCATCCTCCAAAAGGGCCTCATAGAAACAGACAACTGGTGCCAGAGCCATGGCCTCAAGCTAAACGCCAAAAGTGTATAGTCATCCCTTTGGCAAAACAAAGTGCCACAAATTACCACATAGGTGGTAATCCATTAAGTACAGAAGAAGTCATTAGGGACCTGGGGACCCAAGTTGATAGCAATCTCTCATTTGACAGCCACGTGGCCAAAGTGGTTAGAAAAACATTTTATATAGCCCACCTAATCATGAAGGATTCACATCTAGATCAGGGGAGGTCATCGTACCTCTTTACTCATCCCTCATCAGGCCCATAATTGAGTACAATGCCCTTTTGGGATGTACCTTACCAGACACCTGCAGCAACTGGAAAGACCCCAAAAGTACCTCACCAAGAGGATCAAAGGGCTCAAACAGATGCCATATGCTGCCCGGTTAAAGAAACTCCAGCTCTACTCAGTGGCATACTGCCTGCTCAGAGGTGATCTGTGCCTGACATATAAAGCCATGTCCAACCCAGAATTAATGGACATGCTGCACCTCAGAAAATCCAAATCCCATCGAGCCACGCTCGAGAGACTTGAACCTCAGCACTGAAATAAATAGGACATGCTGGAGGGACAGATTCATAACCCAGAGGCTCCCTTCACTCTGGAATAAAATCCCAGTCCAGGTTAGGCAGAGTCCCACATTGACTCTCTTCAAGAGGAATCTTGATGAGTGGATGGGAGATCGTAGGTTTACCCCGGCTATCACTTCTGTGTCACTGTTAGACAGAGGCACAGTATACTAACCTCAAAAAAAGGCATAGCAAAATTAATTTAAAATTGGTGGCGAAAGCCAAACACACTTTGGCTAGGCTTATAAATGCCCTAGGGCAGATAGCCTAGTATGAACCTATGAACCTATAAATCATTTCAAAACTTTTCCCCACCTTTAATGTGACCTATAACCTGTACAATTTGACTGAAAAACAAACAAATCTGTTAGAGGAAAAAATAAAAAAAATAAAAAAAATGTACAATGCTCTGGTTGCATAAGTGTGCACACACTTAAACTAATACTTTGTTGAAGCACCTTTTGATTTAAATACAGCATTTAGTCTTCTTGGGTACACACCTGCCATCAATTAAAGAGACTCTGATTGACCCCAAATAAAGTTCAGCTATCCTAGTAGAAGTTTTCTGACATTTACTCAGTTGACTGCTACAGCAAAAACCATGGTTCGCAGAGTGCTTACAAAGCATCAAAGGGATCTCATTGTTGAAAGGTATCATTTAAGAGAGGGGTACAAAGAATTTCCACAGCATTGTGTTAGAAGAATATGTATTAATGTATATGTTTAGTGCTTATTGGAAGCTAAAAGGGTTAACACATTTAATTCTATTTTATGTACAGCTCGATTCTGTATGAAATTATAAGATGCTTTTCAAACTGCAGTATGCTTTCTGAAATTGCAAGATGCTCCCTGACCTAATATTTGCTAGCACAGCAAAATTCATGTTTATGCCTTTTGGAAATGTACTGAGAAGCAGGTGATTATCTGCTAGGTCAGGAAAATGAATGAAAAGTGAATGAATAGAACAATATTGTTTTCTATAATGTGATTGAATATGAACAATCAGCCCTGTTCGTGTTATGAGAACATGCACAGCTGCGGAAAAGAAGAGATACATCAGACAAAAGACTGCTTGAAGAAATGAACTGTAATCTGTATTTGCTTTGTGCTTGAATTAGCCATAGTACCTTGAATGGTAACATTGCGTAGTAAAAGTTGTATCTGACTGGTGGTCGTCAAGGCCACGTTGTTATTCTTAGGAAGTTTTTTTTGTAAACTTGATATGCCAGCAGAAAATCATGGACAAACAGCTGCTGAGAAATAATATTGAAAGAACTTGTGATTTATTACGTCAGCTTAATAGGCAATACCTTGTAAGAAATGTATAAAAGTAGTTTCACTTCCTGATTCTAGTTAGACAAACTGTGTATTAGCACGTTTTTGTCTCCTTGCTGCAAGATTAAAGTGCCTTAACCTGAACCTGCCGTGTGTTGATCATTTTGAAGTTATTTTTCCTTTGGCAGATTGGTCCTTCGGACAGGATCTCTCACTTCGCCTCAGGTCAGATGGGCCAGGTGGCATGAAACCGTACAGGGAAGAAACCACATCGGTTCTTCTGCTTTGAAAGACCTCCGACTGAATTGTCATTCAAAAGAGGCCAGCCACTTTTCTGATCTGTGACTGCAGGACGAGTCGCTAACGAATCAGAGACGGTCAATCACAGAGACTCAGGTAAGGTGGGATTTACCTTTTTTTTCTGTTTTAGATCAGGGACTTGATTGAAAATATCTGTCAGGAGATTTGTTTTGTATAAGTCAGGGACAGAAAGATTGCAGTCTTGTCATAGATCAGGGAAATAGAATAGGTAAGACAGTTATTCTAGATAAACTGTAAAACAGAAAATCGTGCTACCACGTCAGAATAAAAAGGGTTACGTAACATTTTTTCTTTAACAAATCAGAACAATATGGGTAATAAGTGCACAAAAAGTTCCCAAAACCCACCACTAACCGAAGATGCAAAATATATGCAATCACAACGTGCCGACAATATTAGGTACTATACAAAATGGGTTAGTAAATATGAATTTGATGGCAAATTAGAAAAATCCTTGCTTATTAAACTTGTCAAACAGCTTAAAGCTGACGCAAAAGGTCAGGTTAAAAAGCAACGTCAATTGGGGGTTCCTCAGACACACAGGTGGATTGAGGAAGCAAACCGTAGGGAGCAAAAAAGTAATAATTCAAAAACTATGTTTCTAGATAAAGAAGACAATAATTTTGTGATAGCATCAGCCCCTCCACCCCCTCCACTTCCTGCACCAGAATATGAAGCGAGTGGACAAGCTGGTCCACCTCCGCTATACCCAGCTGTTACCGCAAAGCCAAGACCGTATGTTAGAGATCCCATCGAGACTAGGTCTCGAACACATAACATAAGAGGAGATATTGAGTTATATGAAATAAATAAAAATTCCCGAGCTATGAGTGAAGAAGAGATATGTCCACTCATAGAAGTACCAAATCCACAGGCAGGACAGGCAGGACAGGACCCAACTCTTCTAGTATATAGACCGTGGACACCGGAAGACATCCAGAAAGCCACAGAGGGAATTCCCCATCTGAAAGTCAATTTTAGAAAATTCTTAGAAGACTTATAGGGCATGAGGTTAAGTTATCATTTGAATGGAGAAGAAGTAGAAAAAGTAGTCAGACAGATCGTAGGTCCAGATTGGCACATGATCAGTGGCAACTGGAATCCCCGTGACGCAGAGCATAAGCCACTCCCCCATAGCAATGCAGAATTGGATAACAGAGTGAAAGGTCTAACAGACCGAATCTCTGAGAAAAGGAAGCCTAGGGCAGACTGGACTTGCATTAATCAATGCATCCAACAGGAAGGTGAAACTGTTGACAGATATTATGCTAGATTATTAGAGTGTTTTATTAACCATTGTGGAATGCAGGTACCTGAAGATCAAACACATGATTCCCCATACGAGCAGCAATTAAAGAACGCATTTTTGAAAGGCAGTATTTTGCCTATAAGCAACTTTTTTACAAAGTACATGGTAGACCATCGTACAAGTAGATTACAGTCACTACTTGAATATGCTAGGCATGCCGAAAGGCATTTTAACAGTAAAAAGAAAAAGAAAGCCCAAGTATTTGCTGTAGAAGATGGAGCAGAAGTTTATGTAGTACAGTCCGGGAAAAAGGGCAAGAAAAATGCCCAGGGAAACAAACAATCTGATAAACGATCTGAAGAGTTTGAAGAGAGAAAGAAAAGGGGTGAATGTTTTAAATGCGGAAAAAAGGGACATTTAGCAAGGGATTGCAAGCAAAACAAGAAGGCAGCCATGGAAGATAAGGAGGGTGAGGACTGACTATATGATAGCCAAGAATCACTAGAAGGGAATAACCAAGAAAAGACAAATGCAAATGTGATAAAGGGAGTAGAGAATGTGATAGAAGAAATAGAGGAAGTACAAGAAATCATAGATGGTGAAGAAAGTGAAATTTTAGACTTGGCATTATTGAGCCTAGAGCTCTATTTAGCAGACACAAAACCAGAAGTTATACTTTTTGTAGGGGGGAGGGAAGTTAAATTCCTGTGTTTGACTCAGGGGCTTCACGAACCCTGATACATCCTTCCAAACTACCAGAAAATTCAGAATCACTTGATTACATATTAGTGAAAGCAGCTAATGGACAGCTGTATCGGGAGCCACTCTCCCACAACATAGCAATAACTGACCCTGTTTCAGGGATGACCCAGAAAAGCAAAATTGTTGTTTCTGCAAAATGCCCAGTGAATCTTTTGGACAGAGATCTTATGCAGATATTTGGCATAGAAGTAGTACCGACTATGCAGGGTATGGAAGCATAGCGACAAATGGATACTTTTGTGGTACGACCGGAGGGTGAAACATTTTATTGGTACAGCCAGGACTTAGTTACAACTGGTCCAGGGGCAGTAACCGAAGAACTGATGAATGTAGCCATCAGTAAGTCCCCCTCCCTTGACACCGATAAACAGCATTTGTTGCACTGTACTTTGTACTATTGTAGCACACCAGGACCTGATAAGGAATATGAGCAAGAACTGTTTAAAAACCATGCAAACAGATTAGTATTACGTAATCTGCACTGGGACACAGAAGGGAACAGTATAGTCAGCTGTTCATTGCCCCAGGAATTCTTTGCACTCTATAAATCTAATCGATTACCACATGTTAGTTTAACCAAAGACAAGAATGTGAAATGGGCAGATCTTGGAGAATAAGTCACAAAGTGGGAGAAACAGAGTTAGAATTGTCAGAACAGGGAATACAGAAACAGAAGTTGAATTGGATAACACAGACTCACCCAGCTGTACACTTGTGGTCTAGCGAGGGCAGCTGATTAGCACTCTTACTAGAAAAGGAAGGAAAAAGCTTAACGGAGCATACCAGAAACTCTCTGGTCAACAGGGAAATCAGATGTAGGATTAATTCGTACAGCAGGACCAGTTACTATTACGCCAAAATCAGCATTCAGACCTCAAAAGAGACAGTATCCCTTAAAGAAGGATGCAGAAATAGGAATCAAACCTATAATAGCAGCTTTACTTAAGGAAGGAGTACTGATAGAATCTCCTGATTCACCATGTAACACACCCTTATTTCCTGTTAGGAAAGCAAACGGGGAATGGCGTATGGTCCAAGACTTACAAGCTGTAAATGACGCAGTAATACCTAGAGCACCAACGGTGCCAGATCCACATAAACTATTGAATGATTTAAAACCTCAACAGAAGTATATTTCTGTGGTAGATATTAGCAATGCATTCTTTTCGATACCGAATCACCCTGACAGCCAACACTGGTTTGCATTCACATTTCAGGCAAAAAGTTATACATACACGCGACTACCACAGGGATATTGTGAAAGCCCAACAATATTAGCACAGGAGATGGCAAGCAACTTGGCAGGATTTAGCCCACCAAATTTTACTTTATGTAGACGATATCCTGCTAGCAGCCCCCACCCAACAAGAATGTAAAGAAGATACCATAGCATCATTACAATTTTTAGCCACACAAGGACATAAAGTAAACAAAAACAAATTGCAGCTTTGGAGAAAGCAGGTTAAATACCTGGGATATGTAGTATCCAAAGAAGGCAGAACATTAGATGAAGATAGAAAAATAGCAATTTTGCAAGCACCCAAACCGACTACCAAGAAGGAAATGATGTCCTTCTTGGGCACGACTAATTTCTGTGGGAGTTGGATTCCAAACTATGCCTTGGAGTCTGCTCCATTAACCAACTTGATATACAAGAAGCCTATGGCAGCACAAGATTTATTACAATGGACACCAGAAGCAGAATCAGCTTTCTGAAAACTGAAACAACTGATAGCATCCTCATTAGTTTTAGGATTACCAAACTATCATAAACGTTTTTTCCAAACTGTAGATTGTAAACAAGGTTATATGACATCAGTGTTAACACAGCAGCATGGGGATAAGCAACGCCCCATAGCTTATTATTCATCACAGCTGGACCCAGTGGCGCGATCCCTGACCCACTGTGTACAAGCAGTAGTTGCAACTGCAATGGCAGTACAGGCTTCGGCCTCAGTAGTGTTGTTCCACCCTCTCACATTGAGAGTGCCTCATGCAGTCACAATTATTTTACTGCAAGAAAAAGTAGCATATCTTTCTCCTGCTAGACATCTTTCCTGTATGACTACACTCCTGAGCCAACCTCATATGACAATTGAACGATGTACAATTTAAACCCGTCTACCTTGCTCCTGACCCCTGCGGATGGCACACCACACAGCTGCCTTCAGGAAATTGAGCAAAAGACATTGCCTAGAAAAGATCTAACAGATGTTCCCTTGGATGATGCTGAGGTGACATATTATGTGGACGGCTCATGCAGAAGGGGTCCTACAGGACAGGATCTAGTAGGGTATGCAGTAGTTTCTGATACTGAGATTTTAGAAGCAAAGTTTTTACCACATAACTTATCTGCACAAGCAGCAGAATTGATTGCTTTGACAAGGGCATGTACCTTGGCAAAGGATAAATGTGTGAACATTTTTACCGACAGCCAATATGCTTTTTCTACTGTACAAGTTTTTGCACAACAGTGGAAAAATAGAGGAATGATAACATCTACTGGTAAACCGATTAATCATGCGCAATTTATTTTAGATTTGTTAGAATCTATTCAGTTACCTCAGAAAGTAGCTATTTGTAAATGCGTAGCTCATACCAAGCAACAGGATAGGATTTCAAAAGGTAATGCGAGAGCTGATATAGCTGCAAAACAGGCAGCTTCAGAAGTATTTCTTTTGAGTGAGGAATTATAACCTTCTGAGATTTTAGATTTAGAAATGTTAAAAACAATGCAGACACTTACTACAAATGTAGAAAAACAGAAATGGATAAAACGAGGAGCAATTCTTGAGAAAGGGCTGTACATCTCCAAAGAAAGAAAACCAATTTTGCCATCTAACTTGTTTAGATATGCAGCTTTGTTGAGCCATGGGCAGTGCCATGTCTCAACAGGGGGGATGGTACAGTTAGTGAACCGTGTGTTCACTGCATATGGATTTACAAACTACACAAAAAATTTTTGTGCAGCATGCCATGTTTGTAACAGGCATCATGCACAAGGGGCATTGAAGCCTAAGCAAGGGAGTTTCCCAACACCACCGTACCCATTCCATACTATCTGTATGGATTTCATAGAACTAAACAAATGTGAAAATAAGAAATATTGTCTTGTCATTATAGATATGTTTTAAAAATGGGTGGAAGCTTTTTCGACCAAAAATCCAGATGCAGCTACTGTTGCAAAAGTACTTGTTAAAGAAATTATTTCTAGATTTGGCATACCGGAAAAGATCTACAGTGACAATGGCACACACTTTGTGAATCAAACCATACAACAGTTGAGTCGATATTTCGGAATTTCCTTAAAAAAACATTGTGCATACCACCCCCAATCCACAGCATTAGTAGAGAGGCATAATGGGGTTTTGAAAAACAAACTTAGAAAATTGATTAGTGAGACACAGAAGAACTGGGTGCACAGCCTGCTTCTGGCATTGTTGAGCATGAGAACTGTTCCAAATGCAAAGGGGTTAACTCCTTTTGAAATACTGTTTGGGAGGGCATATTATATACCTCAGTGGAAACCTCTCATGCCTGCAGACCAGGAGGGTGACAGTTCACTTGCAGAATACATGAGACGTCTTCTAAGTAATAAACAACTTTTGCAGTTGAATTCTGTTTCAGATAAAGAACAAAACAGACCATCGGACGTAGCAGTAGTCCCAGGCACGTGGGTCTGGGTGAAAGTTATCAAGAAAAGAAACTGAACCACACCGAAGTGGGAAGGGCCGTACAAGGTGCTACTGTCAACACCCACTGCAGTCAAGATCGCAGAGCGAGCATCCTGGATTCATCTGACACACTGTAAATTGGTTAAAAACTTTGAACTGGACAAAAAACTTGCTACTGTTACACAAGAACAAAATGACCAGATATGGAGCAAATAGAAATGCTGAACAACCTCAGAAGTATTGCATGATCATTCTGTTGGCCATACTGATAACATTAATCTTTTTGTTGTGGCCTTTCCTTTTTCCAGCCACACGAGCTGAACTGAATAAACGTGAATCATTCATAGACTGGCATCCGAACTTTAACACTTACCAAGCAATTAAATATGTGTATGCTGAAACTTTTAATGTTTTGAATTGCTGGATCTGCACAGCTATACCAACAGCATACAGGGGATTATTAATGACTGCTGTCCCCCTAGGGGTCAATGAGACCTGGGAAAATTTGCTTTTTGATACTACAACTGTAAAATCACAAGACAAAATAGCATTGTACCTGTCTGTTACACAAAAGGGAATTGTATGTTTTTACAAAAATGATACTGTTCAGGTAGGTTGGAGTAATTGTAATGTGACTATTCCTTACAAATGTTATACCAAAGCCAATAATGCAGGTTATATCTGTGATACAAACTATGACTCATATCTCAAGTCGATTCATAAGACTATTGATGAAATACAGCATAATCCTGTTCTTTTAAAACAACTATCTATTATTGATAAGAAAATGTTTCATGCAGGGCAAGTGTATATTAATACTAAAGTAGAGAATTGTTATTTTGTTTGTGGGAAAAAGGCATACAAATGGTTACCTGAGAACTGGTCCGGCAGTTGTTTTTGGGTTACCTGGTTCCGGCCATACGACACACTGCAGTTTTGTCTCAAGGAAGAATTTGAAATGTCAGAGAGGTCACCAAGAAAACCAGAAATCCAATCAGAAGGCCTGAAAATCCAGTGGGACGAATCGAAGCAGGCTGGAGATACCATAATTCCATAAAAAACAAAGACAAACTGACACACATGGACTTGAGTGACACTATTATATCGTGGGCAGGTATAGCCCCTGCATATGGCGTAGCAAAATCAATTTGGGAGCTGAGAAAACTGTCCAAACTTCTTGAAGTAATGAGTAATGCAACTTTTTCTGCTCTCGAGTTAATGACTGATGAACTGAATGCCATGACAACTGTGGTGCTTCAAAATCGCATGGCTCTTGACTTCACCCTAGCGGCCAAAGGTGGTACGTGTGCTTTAATAAAAGAGGAGTGCTGTTCATATATTCCTGACAACCAGCATGAGATAAATGACCATCTTGAGGTGATTCAGCAAGTGTCAACCATGACCAAACCAGGCCCAAACCCACTGACAGACTTTTTCCAGAATTTATTTGGGGGGGTGGGGTAGCATCCTAATGAACGTCCTGATTGCCATTTGTGTGGGATTATTCCTATTAGGAGTGTGTGTTTGTTGTGGTATTCCCTGCATGAAAAGATTGATAAAAGATTTTATAGATGTGTCAGTTTCTGAGACTTTATATCAAAGTACTACTGAAATTGAAGAACTGCTGAAAAATGAAACACTTAAACTGAATGACTCTCTTAACTGCAAATTCTGAGTGGAAAGAGGTTAGGAGAAGAAGCAATTGTTTATGCTTTTGAAAATAGAATAAAAAGTATTAACAGGGGGGAAATGTTAGAAGAATATGTATTAATGTATATGTTTAGTGCTTATTAGAAGCTAAAAGGGTTAACACATTTCATTCTATTTTATGTACAGCTCGATTCTGTATGAAATTATAAGATGCTTTTCAAACTGCAGTATGCTTTCTGAAATTGCAAGATGCTCTCTGACCTAGTATTTGCTAGCACAGCAAAATTCATGTTTATGCCTTTTGGAAATGTACTGAGAAGCAGGTGATTATCTGCTAGGTCAGGAAAATGAATGAATAGTGAATAAATAGAACAATACTGTTTTCTATAATGTGATTGAATATGAACAATCAGCCCTGTTCGTGTTATGAGAACATGCACAGCTGTGGAAAAGAAGAGATACATCAGACAAAAGACTGCTTGAAGAAATGAACTGTAATCTGTATTTGCTTTGTGCTTGAATTAGCCATAGTACCTTGAATGGTAACATTGCATAGTAAAAGTTGTATCTGACCGGTGGTCGTCAAGGCCACGTTGTTTTTCTTAAGAAGTGTTTTTTTTGTAAACTTGATCTGCCAGCAGAAAATCATGGACAAACAGCTGCTGAGAAATAATATTGAAAGAACTTGTGATTTATTACGTCAGCTTAATAGGCAATACCTTGTAAGAAATGTATAAAAGTAGTTTCACTTCCTGATTCTAGTTAGACAAACTCTGTATTAGCATGTTTTTGTCTCATTGCTGCAAGATTAAAGTGCCTTAACCTGAACCTGCCGTGTATTGATCATTTTGAAGTTATTTTTTTTTGACACATTGGATATACCGTGGAACACAGTGAAGACAGTCATCGAAGAAATTATGGGACAACAGTAATGATGCAAAGAACTTGACAGCCCTCTAAAATTGATGAAAAGACAATATGAAAACTGGTCAGGGAGGCTGCCAAGAGACCTACAGCACCACTGAAGGAGCTGCAGGAATTTCTGGCAAGTACTGGTTGTGTACTACATGTGACAACAATCTCCCATATTCTCCATATGCCTGGACTATGGGGTAAGATTGCAAGACGGAAGCCTTTTCTTCCACAGAAAAACATCCAGGCCTGGCTAAAATTTGCAAAACAATATATCAAGTCTCCCAAAAGCATGTGGGAAAATGTGTTATGGTCTGATGAGACCAAGGTTGAACTTTTTGTCCACAATTGCAAAAGGTAAGTTTGGAGCAAAAACAACCCTTTACATCACCAAAAGAACACCATCACCGTGGTGAAGCATGGTGGTGGCAGTGTCATGCTTTGGGTTGCTTTTCTTCAGCTGGAACTCGGGCTTTAGTCAAGGTGGAGGGAATTATGAACAGTTTCAAATACCAGTCACTTTTGGCCCAAAAGCTTCAGGCATCTGCTAAAGAGCTGAAGATGAAGAGGAATTTCACCTTTCAACATGACAATGACCCAAAGCATACATCCAAATCAACAAAAGAATGCCTTCACCAGAAGAAAATTAAAGTTTTGGAATGGCACCGCCAGAGCCCAGACCTAAATCCAATAGAAAATCTGTGGGGTGACCTGAAGAGGGCTGTACACAAGAGATGCCCTTGCAATCTGACAGATTTGGAGTACTTTTGCAAGGAAGAGTGGGCAAGTATTGCCAAGTCAAGATATGCCATGCTGACAGACTCCTACCCAAGAATACTGAATACTGTAATTAGATCAAAAAGTGTTTCAACAAAGTATAAGTTTAAGGAAATGCACACTTATGCAACCAACTTATTGTCATCATCATCATCTTCTTTCAGCTGTTTCCATTAGGGGTCGCCACAGCAGATCACCTGTTTCCATTTCTTCCTGACCTCTGCATCTTGCCCTGTCACACCAACCACCTGCATGTCCTCTCTCACCACATTCCAACTTGGGCTGACCCTCTAATATATTTATTCCTAATCCTGTCCACCCTCGTCACACCCAGTGCAAATCTTAACATCTTTAATTCTGCCACATCCAACTCAAACTCCTGCCTTTTTGTCAATGCCACTGTCTCCAACCCATATAACATAGCTGGTCTCACTACCCTCTTGTAGACCTTCCATTTCACTCTTACAGGTACTCGTCTGTCACAAATCACTCCTGACACTCTTTTCCATGCACTCCATCCCGCCTGTACTCTCTTCTTCACCTCTCTTCCACACTCACTGTAACTCTGAACTACTGGCCCCAAGTATTTAAACTCATCCACCTTCGCCACCTCTACTCCTTGCGTCCTCACCGTTCCTCTATCCTCCCTCTTATTCACACACATATATTCTGTCTTATTCCTGCTGACCTTCATTCCTCTTCTCTCTAGAGCATATCTCCATCTCTCCAGGGTCTCCTCCACCTGTTCCCTACTCTCACTACAGATCACAGTGTCATCTGCAAACATTATAGTCCACGGGGACTCCTGTCTGATCTCGTCTGTCAACCTGTCCATCACCATTGCAAATAAGAAAGGGCTCAGAGCTGATCCTTGATGCAACCCCACCTCCACATTAAATGCATCCGTCACTCCCACCGCAGACCTCACCGCTGTTACACTACCCTCATACATATCCTGTACCACTCTTACATACTTCTCTGACACTCCTGACTTCCTCATACAATACCACAACTCCTCTCTAGGCACCCTGTCATATGCTTTCTCTAAGTCTACAAAAACACAAGGTGACTCCTTCTGACATTCTCTGTACTTTTCCATCAACACACTCAGAGCAAACATCGCATCTTAGTACTCTTTCCCGGCATGAAACCATACTGCTGATCACTAATCATCACGTCCCTTCTTAACCTTGCTTCCACTACTCTTTCCCACAATTTCATGCTGTGACTAATCAATTTAATCCCTCTGTAGTTACTACAGCTCTGCACATCACCCTTACTCTTAAAAATCTGTACCAAAACACTTTTTCT
>NC_056734.1:597894637-597974637 GCF_019279795.1 Protopterus annectens | reverse complement strand
GAAGCTGATGTAGGCAACCTAGTCCTTCAAGGTAGGCTTGAGAAACTCAATGCTGTCATTCAAGTAACAAAAAAAAATCATTGAACTTTTCAAAGCCACCAGTTCAGAGAATCATGATATCATCCAAGTAGTGGCTATACAAACTCCACATGTTACTATAAGAAGATTGAAAAACAAAGTTCAGTTCTCAATGAGCCATCACTAGGTTGGCAAAGATCGGGGTAAGTTGGTCCCTATAGCTACCTCAGTACTTTGTCTAAAAAATTCCCCTCAAAATAGATGAAATTGATCACCAAAACAATTTCCATTAAGTCCCTGAATAGCTCAATCTTACCATGGTCTGGTGCACTTTGAAAACACACATAGTCATAGAACTGCTCTAGAACCACATTGTGGGGAATAACTGAAAAGTAGTCTTTAACGTCCATGGTAACAAAAATAATATCATCACTGTATATGTCCCTGGAAACTCTTTTCAAAAAGTCCCATGAGCCTTTGTAGAAGTGTGTGATGTTGGCCACCACCCCTTTCAAATGGAAATCAAAATATTGGGCTAAGGTGGAAGATCCTACAGTTGGATACAATGGTGGACCATATATGTCCTTATGGACTTTTGGAATGCCAAATATGGTGGGGGGGTTTGTATGCAAAGCCCTTGAAAATTTAAAGTTGCACTGTGAGATAAGGCCTTATGTCAAAAAATCTTCCAATGTGATGTCAGTTTTGTAATAGACAATGTTCCTTTCGTTATGGGACACCTCTTCATATGTGTTACTATAAAGCATATTATAGATTTTGTTAATGTAGTCGTTGGTGTTCATTATGACTAGATCACCCCCCCCCCCGGTCAGGTTTCATAAGCCTGACTTGTCTATTGTCTGTAATACGCCTCAACAATGACTGTTCTTCCTTTGTTAGATTGAATCTATTCTAAGTCCTTTTGAAGAGCAGTATATGTTTAAAGTCTGACACAAATTTTCTAAAAAAGGGTAATTTAAGGGCACAATGAGGGGTTAAAAATACTGGGTTTATGACCTTGATTAGTGGTGTTCAGGCCTGACTGGTCCCTGTGAGCAAAATATAGACCTAAGTTAGGCTTACGGGTAAAATGTTTTAAGTCAATAAGGACATCATCTACACAAGCTCTTCTGGAGGGTACAAAGGTGAGACCTTTCTCATACAATTCGACCCATTTATAGTCAACCCCAAAGTCACTGTAATTGAACACTTTGAAATCATGTCTGAGGTTGACACATTTACTGTCTCCTGTGACATCTCACTCTGTTGTTCACCCCTCTCCTGCTGTACCATTGATCCTGTCTTCCCTATTGTAGGTTGTGTGGTAATCTGTACTGTATTTTATGTGATCTCTTGGGTAAAGGGAACTCCAAAGGGGACTCATCATTAATTTGGTTCAGGTCCCCCTCATTACTGGGATCCTTGTCATCGCCACTATTGTTAAGCCCCAGAAGTTCAATGATATTTGTATAACTGTTTGTGTCACTCACATCAGACAGTTTGTCTTTAAATTTATACAGTGGTAGGTACACAACTCCTGGTTCATAATCCATTTTGTCCTTATATAACTTCTTTTCTTTTTTAATCTTGACATAACATATAATAGAGTCAACATTGTCAAAAACATGATGGTAATCATCCATTTTCACTGGAAAAATCAAATCAGTATTCAAACTGTCATTAATCAGTGTAATCTCCCCAAACAATTTATCCATATTCTTGCAGCTATTTTTAATCCTTACCTCCAAAAATTTGCATCCCTGGTGGTTAAACAAATTAATCAGTTTTTTTTGTGTAGACTAGACCTTTGACCTAACCACTTGGATATTTCCAAAACTGAAGCCCCTTAGAATTTCCAGTTCAGTTTTAAAGTTTCACAATGAAACAGAACAGTCCTTGCAGTTCACAGATTTAGCGTTTGAGCTTGGATCATGTAGTTTGTCAGTCCTCATATACAACCACGATTTTGTTCTTGGTACTCCCCCAGTTAACCTACAATATTTCCATTTAGTACTTTCACAGCTTCTTCTGGTCATGGCCTACCAAGAGTCTTCACTTTCAGACTAAAAATCCCATTCTGTAAGAGGAAAATGTCTCTGCTCCTGTTGGCTTCCAGCATTTCTTTTAACAGCAGTACTCAGGTGTTTCTTATATACTGGGATATTTGCATTAAACATTACCATATTATATTAATGTTACATGCTGCTACAAGATTATTACCATAGAATATGGTCTATGTACAGCATTTCTAATGAAATAAACAAAGTACATGAGACATCCAGACAGCTACTATGTCACTATATATATATGTATTTTTGTATGTATGTATTTATGTGCATATATATATATATGTACATAAATGTGGCCAGGAAAGGGCAAACTACCATCCGTGGAAAGTGTTAGGGAGGTATGATCAGCCATCCAAGTCCGAGTCATTTATCCTGATTGCTGTTGAGTGAACACAGGCTTTTAAAAGGTAGTATTGCACTTTCCGTCAAACCTGAAGGCTGTAGCATTCCCTGTATAGTCTAAATTGCAGCAACTGTTTGCTACATTTGTAGCAAGCAGTTTATTACAGTTTAAAAAAAATATATATTTTTTTCCTTAAGTAAAATCTGAGCAAGGAGGCCTGCTGTGGGCTGCAGAAACAGGACCTCGTTGGATCCTTTACCAGGTACCAGAGTGCAAACCTTTTTCTTTTTTATTCCTCAGTCTTTATGTTAGGGGCACTGCATGAGATAGTTGTGCTTCTATCAATCTGTTTATCTATCTATCTATCTATCTATCTATCTATCTATCTATCTATCTATCTATCTATCTATCTATCTCTCATATGCATGCTATAATGAGTTATCTCTATAAGCATTTCATTTCATGTTGAAATGCTGGAGTTTTATGTCTGTGGTCTGGTTGGTTGAATTATGTAATGGGCGAGGTTCATTATATCCACTGTTACAAAATTTGTGGGCGTCTCTGTTTCCTTTGTTTTGTGCAACCTTGGCGTTAGCATATTTAATTTCTGGGGGTGATAAGGCAGAAACCCCATGTCAGGGATATGGTGGGTGAAGCTCCCCCATGTAAAACTTGTTTTTTTGTTTTTCTTTTTGTAATCACAAATATAACCTTTTAGTTTACATTTGTAATTACTTTTTTCATTTATTTTAGTTGCAATTAATGGTAATTGCAAGTGAGTTTGTTCAATGTTTTGTGTTACGATCAAACTCACCCACAATTATTCATTATAAAATCGTATATATATATATATATATATATATATATATATATATATATATATATATATATATACACACACACACATATGGTAATGTGTCACTAGACTGAGGGCTGAATAAAAACTTAAAGAAGCTACTATATAAATATCTTATTTCAGAAGCTATGAATTTTGTTAACTATCTGTTCTCAGGTAACTGAAGACAAGTATATATGGGCAAGGATGTTTGATATAATTAAAACCTAAGTTTCATAATGAAATGTATTTAAAGGTACTGACATCAGTAAGTACAAGTGATAAAATAATTATCTGATATTGGTTAAAGTTTCATTTATCAGATTGCACAAGGTGGGGGGGGTCCTTCAGCAGGCTGAGATATTCTGTCTCTAGTGCTTTTGGAATTCTGCTTGTCTTTCTTGACAAGCTATGACTAATTTAATTATAAGAGTATGTAGCCACTTTGTCCAGGTAGAAAACAAGCCTGACCTTTTGATAATAGCTACAATATTTGAGATATCTAATGAAGTTAAAGGGGAAATGTTTAAAAAATGTGTGCACTACAAGAACAGAGCTTAAGAAATAAGAATTTTAAAGTGCAAACTGCAGGTAGGTGTAACAAATAGATAAATGATTTGTGGCAGCTATTCTGTAGCCTAAATGATTAATTCAGTGTTTATGTCTAATTAGAAAGGAGTTGAGAAAGCTTTACGCTGCTGTCATTAAAGAGCATTAATTTTAATGTCTCAAAAATATGCATATATTTAATGTGTTATTCTTGGGGTAGGGAGGGATTGTTGTTGTTGTTCTAGTGAAAATAAGAGAGCAAGTTGGGACAATATTTCAAGAAAATATATAAAATTATATAAAAAGTATAGAAATAGATGAGGAAGGTTTGGTTTTCACCGTATAAATATATATATATATATATATATGTGTGTGTGTGTAAGAAATCATAACTTTTATTATGTCACAATTTGACTTAACATTAGATTTGATGGTCAGTAAAAAAGGCAAGACAAGGTGATGATCTATACGATTAGTAGTAATGCGCAGGTATTAATGTTAAAAGGAACACACCTGAATCATGAACAGCATAACGTTTTTGTAAAGAAAATTGGGAATACGTTTTTTTTTAGCAGGAATAGAAGGAGAGCGAAAGGTAAGGAAAATGTGGGTCTATATTACATGAATGAGCGATCAAAATGTCATGTACAAGATACTCGACATACTTTGATCGACCTTTCATTTAATCAGAACCTCCAAATGTTGAAATTTGGAGTTCCGAAATGTTTTGGTCAGCTTTCCTGGTGAGTGTAGAGTGTGACGTAAACACACTACACTGTCAGGAATGGCTTCATAAGAGGCTGCTTTATTTAAAATACCAACTCCGAGATCGCTGGACATTGGGTAAAGGGCAATTTCCTGGTAATCGCTTGCACAATTAGTGGGATATTGCCCTTTAACCAATGTACAGCGATCTCGGAGTTGGTATATTTAGTTGGGGGGGGTGGGGGGCACAGCCCCCCACATCAGGGGGTGTGGGGGCGAAGCCCCCCACTTTGTTTTAAAAGTATGTGTGTTTGTGTAGGTGTTTGAGTGTTTGAGTGATGTGAGTGTGTAGGGGGTTTGTATGAATTGGTTGTATGTGTGTGTGATGTATGTTTGGTGTGGGACAAACAAAATCTTTCGATTTTGTTTTTTTCAGTTTTTTTGGGTTTCGATAACATGATCGAGCAATCAAAGTATGTCGAGCATGTTGTACTCGACATTTTGATCGCTTGTTCATGTAATATAGACCCAGAAAATTTATAGTAGTGAGAAGTTGCTGTCAGGAAGTATATTGGCTGCAGTATACATTTTACCAAAAGCAACGAGACAGATATAGAAAACATTATGGGAGTCATTACAGCATTTCATCAAGGATGCATGATAGTGACTAGAGACTGGAACACTATAGGAAATAAGGAAGACACCTCTACAGAGTCAAAATGCCATAGAAAACTGATTGAGGGTAGTTACCAAAAGAAATGTATGCATGATTTGATTTCATTGACTTGATGAAAATAGACAATAAATTGGAATACACACATTTTTTTCAGGGAAATAGGCTTCCTGGTCAATATTAGATAGATGTTACATACTAAACAGATACCATAATATGGTGCAAAACATGAAAACACATCCAGTTAAAAACTATCAGACCATGCACCTATTCAAATTATGTTTTGTAAGCAAGTAAATGGTTGTGTCACTGGCATTTTATAGCATTTCTTTTGAAAAGGAAGCCTTTTAATGATTGTATAGTTCAAAATGTAAGTGCAATGTTATTGCAATGTTATTAGAATTAAATCTAAGTGATAAACAGCTTTCAAATGCTTGGTATAATTGAAAACGAAAGATCAGAAATGGAGTCATACTGAAAGAAAATGATAAATGGAGTAATAGTCACAATAGTTATACAGATGGCATAAAAAGAAAGGGATTTGCAGAAAATGAATAATTTGAACACATCAGGTTGAAGAGAAACTGAAAGAAGATAGAATGTCCACACAAGGCTACTTAGAGGATATGAATGAACATATCTCAATGTTTTTAAAACAACTATTTTTGTAATAACTTTAGAGTAACCGAATTGCAGGTTCAAGGTTAGAGATAAAAAAATGTTTGAAAGGAAGATAAATAAAATGTGAAATTATGAGAATGGCATGGTCAGAACAGACTGAGGAAAATGTAAGAATGTGATGTTTATCTAGTACTGTATCCTATACAGGCAATATGTAGAGGAAGAGAGATACAAAAAATAGCAACATACTTGAGACAGTTACAACTTCCCCATTTTACAGAAGTAGAAAGAGGGATATTGACAATGAAAATAAAACAAATTGAAATTATAGAAGTAATAAGAAACGTGATTACAGAGAGAATTCCAACAATTGCAGTAGAAGTCTGAAAAAGAAGGAACAGGTGATAATAAAAGTCTAGCTAGTAATTTTAATGATATTTTTCTGTGTGGGCATGTGTCTGTAACTTGGAAATAAGCACTAACAGTTGCTTTACCTAAGGAGTGGAAAGATTCTATTGACCCAGAGTCAAACCACCCCATTTTGTTTCTGAATCGTGATTACAAAGTATTTATGATGATTTGTGCCAAAACAAGTGACAAATACATTGTTCAGAATAATACATCTGAAACAATGCGGGTCGATAGATGGTAGGCAAACATTTGATAATGTTAAAAGAAGCATTGTTATTCAAAGGGATTAATTGGGAAAAGAATATATTGATGTTAACAGGTTTGGACACCAAAAAAATCATTTGACATAGTGAGTTGAGAATTTATAAAGAAATGTTATGACACATTTTGGTTTCCACAAACATGGGCAACATTAATACTTAATATCTACAGTGGTGATGAAGCTAGATTGAACTGTGGTGGTGAAATGTCTGAAATGTGTAGCCCTCCAAGAAGAAATAGGTGGGGATATCCATGTTCACCATTACTGTTTGCCTTGTATGTAGAGCCATAAGTCCAGGGACTTAAGGCAATAAAATATAATTGGATATGCATGGAGAAATACTAAAGATAAAAATAGCTGTTTTGTGGACAACATAACTGTATGTTGACAATCTGGGAAAAGATTAAAAAAAATAATATTTCATAAAATAAACTACTTTGATAAATAAATAAATAAATAAAAATAAATACTTTACTATGATAGAATAATATAAAGTAAATAAAGTACAAAAAAGGCTTATAGTAATGAATTATACCCCAGTGCAAGACCTGGTACAGAACTATCTTCTTTTATGGGGTCATGTCAAATTGAGATACTTAGGATTTGATTAAAACAAGATGTTGAGTGAACAGCTAAATACATTTGGTAAGAAATTATTCAAAAGATTATAAATAAGAAAGATAATGATTTTTTTTTAATACAAGCAATTAAGATGTTTTTTAACCCCACTGGTTCTTTATGTAGGTTAGGCTTATATGTATCAACTGAGAAAACAATATGGAAATTAAGGAGCTTTTTAGGATAATAAAAGAGAAAAAGTGCAATGGGAAAAACTAATATTGACTAAGGAGCACATTAGTTTGAGACTACCAGATTTGAAAACATACCATGAGGCTAAATAGCTTAGGTTAATATATTTGCTTTAGGGCTCACAATTTGTGCTCAAATAGAAGGAAGTGATTGGCATAGTGTCTGATGAGGCATCTACAGGATCACAAGTGTGCATTTGGGCAAATTTAGCAAAGTAATATAAAGAGCATTATATAAAGCCTTGTACACATAAAACTGTTAAGCATGTTTTCAATTTAAAGGAGGTCAGACCCTGGAAGAATAGAATGACACCAATATGGTAATAAGAAAGACACAGAAGAAATGTAATCAATATTTGGAAAAGAAAGAATAAGGAACTGAAATTCTGAGGGCAGAGGATAAAAGGAGAGGAAGTAATGCAATGGGATGAAGAAAGAGAAACTTGTCTTGGATCATAGGATCATAGGAAGTTACTAGGTTATTTGCCCTGAGGCCCTTATAAGCCTAGCCAAAAGTTCAGTCCATGTTTATTAAGGTCACCACCCAATGCCCCTGTCCAGTGGGGACATGGGTGGAATCCCAGGGATGTATTTTCTGTACCCCATCCAGTTATCTAGGTTGCACTTAAAAAGTGGTAAAGAGGTACTCTGCTTGATGTGGAGAGGGAGTCTATTTCACAGATGAGGGAGTCTCTGGGACACAAATTTGTCCCACCAACAAGTCCTATTGATGTCACAGACCAGGCTGAGGCCATGCATGTGGGTTACTTGAGTGGTACTTGACTTGCGTATATGCAGCAGTCCGATCAAGGCAGGGTCCAAGATTGCCTTGTATGCCAGATAGAGGTCACCTCTGAGGAGTCTGTATGAAACTGAGTAGAGGGATAGGGCTTTTAGCCTATCTGTGTATGGTAGATTTTTTGAGGTCCTGGATTCTCCTGGTGAGGAATCTGTGTGGTCTCTCCAGCTGCTGCATGTGTTTTTCAAAGTACATGCTGAACAGGGTGTTGTACTCAATAATGTACCTTATAAGGTAAGAATACAGGGATGTTATGACCTCCACGGATGAGATACCCTTACTTATAAGGTGGGCCATGTAGAAAAATGCCCATACAACGGAAGCAACATGGTGGTCAAAAGTCAGGTTGCTATCAACCTGAGTTCCCAAATCCCTCACGACTGATTGCATGCTTAAGACATTGCTATTAATGTGATAATTTGTGGGGACACTACTCTCCCCAAATGGGATGATGATGCATTTTTTGGTATTCAGCTTGAGGCCATGTTTCTGGCACCAGTCATTTGTTTGGGCGGGAACCTCTTGGAGGATGTCCACATCACTAGAGAAATTGATGACAGCACCCAGCTTGCAGTCATCTGCAAACTTGGTCAGCCATATCCCACTGGTTTTGGCCTGCACCTCAGAAAAGTATATCCCAAATAACAGAAGCCCTAAGACTGAATCCTGGGGTACGCCTCTCATTACAGATTTACTGCTTGAGGTGACTTCCCCTATTTTGACTAGGTAGGTTCTATCAGTGAGCCAGTTAGCTACTCATCTGGTAAAATAAGTATTGATGCCTAGTTGAGAGAGTTTATTTATTATCCCTGAGTGGGGAATAGTGCTGAAGGCTTTGGCCAGGTAAAGGTAAGTGGTGTGCACTGTCTTCCCCTTATCCATGGCTTTGATGACTGTCTTAACACTGTCTCAAAGAAGTCGACCAAATTTAACAGACATGACCTCTCTTTGACAAAACCAAACTGTGTGGTAGCGAGTGTTTGGAGGTTGCCAATGTCCTTGTAATGAGGTCCATGATAATCCATTCCATGGCTTTGCAGATCAAGTTAGTTAGGCTGATGGGTCTATAATTTCTTGGATCAGTGGACACTTCACCTATGTGCAAAGGGATGACGGTGGCTGTCCTCTACTCAGCTGGGACAATGCTGGTATTCAGGATTTGGTTGAATGGGGTGCCTAATGGTACTGCAAGTTCCTGCCTGACTTCATGTAGGATGCAGCCTGGTATGTTATCTGTTCCCAAGGAAGTGGTATTTTTTGCCTTTGAGAGAGCAGTGATGACCTGTTCCCTAGATATAACGGGATTTTGGTTTATTCTACTCTGATCAACTTGCATATACAGGTCTAATGTTAAAGATTAAGGGGATATGTAGATGTTGAATGATAATATTTGTTTTAAACCACAAGTAGTAGATGTCATGATATAGGCCAGCACAAAAATGGCAGTCTGTAATGTAATAAGTAGAGCATATAAAGAAAAATCAGATTTCGGAAGACAATATAGTAGAAAATTAAAACTAGCATGGCCTATTAAACAGAGATATTACAGATGAATGGGGGAATATGTCTCATCACGAGATATGGACTACACAAAAAGAGACATGGAAGAGCTCTCGGATCATGTGGCCCAGGCAGATATGACCCTAGCCCTGAGTAGCAATCTGCCTTCGCCCAGAATGATACCACAATATAAGGACAAAATGATTGACTTCGACAATTGGCTAATCTTCTGGTGTCATTCAAAGGGGATGCCGTATCTGTCTTCCTGGGATGACATGATCGACAGACCACAATGCTTTGCCAGAGATGGTCTGCACCTGTCGCTCCTGGGATTCAGGTTACTGGCTAAGGCTCTTGCCACCCTATAGTGCCTTTTTTAGGCAAAGTTCAAAGGACAAAACCACCACTGTGACAGGTACAAGCATGCAAATTCTGAAGGTAATGCTACTCAGTGTTAGAAGTCTAAACCTCAAAAAACACTCTCTCAAAGCACTCCTAAAAATGGAGAACATCGATATCTGTGCAGTAACTGAGACCTGGTTCAAGGCTCCAGAGAGCACCCCTGCAATACCAGGCTACAAGTCTTAACACACTTTTCGGCCACCAAACCAGGACCGAAACACTAAAGGTGGATTAATGTCCATATTCACCAAGGATATTCACTCAAACAGACTAGTTGCCCAACACAATGCTTCTGAAATTCTCCAGGTGCAACTAACACTAGGTAAGACTGCAATCCAAATTGTAGCTTGCTACAGATCCCCCAACATGCGCCAAGATTCTCGCTACACCTTTCTAAACATACTGGAAAATATTAAGATACAACCAAACACCCTAATACTGGGTGATTTCAACTACCCTGTCATTAACTGGGAAAACTACTCATGTAACAACACCTTTGCCCAACGGTTCTTGGAATTCATACATTCCAACGCACTGGATCAACTAATCGATAGCCCCACCAGGGGCTCCAGTATCCTAGATCTGGTCATTACCAACAAGGGAAATTGATGCTCCACACCTAAGATCACCCCCCCTCATTGGTCAGATTTGACCATAAGCTAATCACCCTTAACATCCACATCCCACCCCCCCACCCCAGTAAGGAAACCTCCATAAAAAATGTCTCCAAAGCCAGCTTCATGCTACTCAAGTCAGAAGTGACAAACTTCATGACACCCATGCAGACGGGAACTGAAAGTTTGATTGCTGAATCCTACACTAAGGCACTGTACGAGCACATCCACTCATGCATGAATTGTGCCATCCCAAATAGAACCAAGATGCCTCCTCCAAAAAAAGGAAGCCAATCTGATAGTCCCCTGCCATAAACAACCTTTGCAACAAAAGGAAGAAACTGTTGCATGAAAGAGGAAAATCCCAGGATGCAAAAAACTCCCTTACCAGCCTCAGTAAGAAGCTGAGATCCCTCATAAAATCTTCCAAAGCTAGTTATGAAAATAAAATTGCCAAAGATTCCAACGACAGCCACAAGGCATTCTATAACTATGTCAAGAATCTAAATGGCAATGCTCAGATCTCCTCTGAGCCACAGCAGAATGGCATTAAATATACTGATCCCAAGGATATTGCCAATATCCTGACAGATCAATTCAGTGCCAACTTCAACCCACCACCCCCGCAACGGCCCATCTCAATACTGGAAGATTGCCAAATTCCAGTAATAATGGCCACACAGGTAAAAAACACACTCTCCAAAGCTAAGAATACAGCATCCATGGGACCAGATGACATCCCAGGCTGTGTACTACATGAACTACAAAATGAACTGGCACCTCACCTAAGTGTCATGTTTAATCATAGCCTCACCTCAGGCTTCATGCCCACTGAGTGGCACACAGCTACAGTTATCCCACTCCACAAAGGGGGATCCACCTTAGATCCCGGGAACTACTGCCCAATTAGTCTGATTAGCCTGATCTGCAAGGCCATGGAACGTATTATCATGGAACTTATAAACAATGACATTGGCAACCTTCAAACACTGGATCCCACCAAGTTTGGGTTCATGAAGGGCTGATATTGTCACCTGAACCTGATTGACTTCTTTGATGAGAGTAAGGCAGTCCACACAGCCTATCTGGACTTCACCAAGGCCTTTGACACCATCCCCCACTCTGGAATCATAGATAGACTTGCTAAGCTGGGCATTAATCCCTACATCACTCGATGGGTTGCCAACTGGCTTACTGACAGAACCCACACTGTAAAAGTAGCCAACTCCAAATCCAGCTCCAGACAAGTGACAAGTGGAGTACCTCAGGGTTCAGTCCTGGGACCACTCTTGTTTAGCATCTACTTCTTTGAAGTACAGGCCAACACTAACGGACTCTGGCTAACAAAGTTCACAGATAACTGCAAACTGGGAGCCATTATTGAATCCCCGAATGATGTGGATACTCTACAAAAGGGCCTTACAGAAACAGATGCTTGGTGCCAGAGCCATGGGCTCAAGCTCAATGCCAAGAAATGTATAGTTATCCCCTTTGGGAAAAACATGTACCCATGAATTACCACATAGGTAGCAGTACACTAAACACTGAAAATGTGATAAGAGACTTAGGGACACAGGTGGACAGTGGTCTCACCTTCGCTAACTACATCACCACAACAGTCAGGAAATGCTTCTATGTGGCACATCTCATTACTAAGGGATTTTCATCCAGAAAAAAGGAGGTCATTGTCCCACTGTACTCATCCCTCATTAGACCCATTATAGAATACAATGCCCAGTTTGATATGTACCTCTCAAGACATCTGCAACAACTAGAAAGGACACAGAAATACCTCACTAAAAGAATCACAGGCCTAAAGCTGATGCCCTATGCTGACCACCTTAAAAAACTCCAGCTATACTCTGTTGCATATTGTATACTCAGAGGCGATCTCTGCTTAACATACAAGGCCATGTCAAACCGAGAGCTGTTGGACATGCTACACTTAAAGAAATTCCACTCCCTCAGAGCCACATGCTCCAGAGATCTAAACCTTGTCATCACAATAAACAAAACATGCTGGAGGGATAAGTTCCTGATCCAGAGACTCCCCAGACTCTGGAATAGACTACCCATACATGTTAAGCAGAGTGCCTTTGTCCCTCTTCAAAAGGAACCTTGACGATTGGATGGGAGAAAGGAAATTCACCCCGGGGGATCACGTCAGTCACCCTGCTAGACAGTGGTCCAGGAAAAGTAAATAGTGTGGGATAAAATAGCCAGGAAATTGTTATGGCTAGGCTTGAATAGGCCCTAGGGCCAATAGCCTAGTACTAACCTATGAAACTATGAACCTATATGCAACTAAGTCAAAATTGATTTTTGCATGAAAATATTTATATAAATATTTTTCTATACCCTATATGACCTGAGAAAATATTCTCATAGATGTAAAGCATATATTACAGATGTGATGGCTCAAAAAGGGGCTCCTGGGAACATATTTTGGAAATTTACAGATCTGCTTCAGTAAAAAATGAAATGAAAAGTATTGCCTGAAAAATTTACCTCAGCATAGCAAAGTTCTTGTTGAATTGGTATAAAACAACATGTAATAAAGCTGAATCCACTGTGATCTTTAATGTTGATAGTGGCCAATAAAATCATAATTGTAAAATACTGACATGTAGAAACATCAATAAACATTAAAAATGTTGACATGCACAACCATCAATAAACATTATAGCAAAGCGTCCACTTTGACACTAAATTTAAACAAAACAATGACTGTCCGAAACCACACCAAAAATCAAAAGGAAAAAAGTTTCCTTTTGCAACTGGTGAAAGCATTGTTAACATTAATGTTGATAGTGGCTAGGAAAGCATAACTATAAAATGTTGATGAACAGAAACATCAATACACATGATAGTAATGCCTGCATTCACTAGAAAGCAGTTTGCTACAGTTTATGCACACAGAAAATGGAGATCTAAAGTGCATAAGTTACATATAAAAAAGAAGCCTTTAGTTTAAACTGTAGCAAACTGCTTGCTACATTTGTAGCAAGCAGTTGCTGCTGTTTATGCCACACATTGATTGTCACAGTGCTGAGCTCTGATTTAAAAATAAGAAAGAAAGAAAGAAAGAAAAAAAGAAAAGAAAAGAAAGGAAAAACATCTTTTTTTCTTTTTAACTGTACTGTACTGCTTATATTTGCAGCTAGCAATTTCTACAGGTTATACATCACAATGAGTGCCACATCGCTCAAGTCTGACTTAAAAAAAGAAAAGAAAAACAACTATATTTTTATTTTAAATTATACCAAACTCCTTACTACATTTGTAGCAAGCAGTTGCTACAGTTTATACTATACATGGAGCACTACAGCATTCAGGTTTATTTTAAAAAGAAAAATATTTTTTTTTCTTTTTAAACTGAAGCAGTTGCTACAGTTTAGATCTGTGCTACTCAAAGTATGGTCCTGGGACTGCTGCTGGTCCTCGAGTTCTGTGCTACCAGTTCCTGGGCTGTTTTTCTTTTCTCTTCATTTATTTTTTAAGTACAGTAAAATATAAACATCCCATGGGCCTCCTTACCCAGGATTCCAATACAAGAAAGGTGATTACTTAAAATGCATTGATCTTTGCCCCTTACCCCACTGATGGAACAGACACCTATGTTGAGTTATACACTGATGCTTTATACAAGCACCTGTACAATTGTATTGACTCTGCTGTACCTGACAGAACCAAAGCAAGACCTTCAGAGGAAAATCAAACCTGCCTGGTGGACAACTGCCCTTAATAGGCTATACAATAGGAGAACGAATTGCTGTCTAAGAGCAGGAAGGAAGGGTCTCAAAACTGGAAACATTCTCTCCTCAAGTTAAACAAACAAATAAGACTCCTAGTGAAGTTCTCCAAAGCTAACTATGAATTCAAATTAGCTTCCCTAACTAAGGATAACCACAAGGCATTCTTCAGTTACATCCATAACCTCAAAGGTAAGGCCCAGATTTGTGATGAACTCGTAGTTAATGGTACTACATATATAGAACCTGTAACTATAGCAAACCTACAGGCTGACAAGTTCAGTAAAAACTTCACTCCCCTGTCCGCATCACATATGCCCCAAAGTATCCCAAATACCTGTCCCCTGCCTTGTATCTCTGAGAAGCAGGTCTTAAATGCCCACTCCATGGCCAAAAAACACAGTCTCTATGGGACCAGACAACATCCCGCGCTATATTCTACATGGGTTAAAACAGGAATTAGCATCACCATTGAGTGTTCTTTTCAGTCACAGCTTAAGCACTGGCTTCGTCCCAGTGGAATGGAAAACAGCTACCGTCATCCCTTTGCACAAAAGAGGTGCATCCATGGACCCTGGGAACTATAGACTCATTAGCCTGACCAGACTTATCTGTAAGGCCATGGAATTAATCATCATGGACCTTATTAACAAAGATATAGGACATCTCCAAATGCTTGACCCACCCAGTTTGGCTTTGGCAAGGGGAGTTCGTGTCTATTAAACTTAGTGGACTTCTTTGAGACAATCACCAAAGCTCTAGACAAGGGCAAATCTGTGCATACTGCCTACCTAGACTTTGCTAAGGCCTTTGACACAATCCCACATACAGGCATCATTGATAAACTAAGGTATCAACCCATATATTGTTAGGTGGGTTGCAAAGTGGCTCTCTGATAGAACTCATATGGTCAAAATAGGGGACTCCACCTTCTCCTCCAGCAGACCTGTAACCAGTGGTTTTCCACAGGGATTGGTTCTGGGACCCCTACTGTTCAGAATCTACATCTATGAAGTACAAGCTAAAACTAAAGGACTGTGTCTGACAAAGTTTGCTGATGACTGCAAACTGGGAGCAGTCATTGAGACTCTTAATGATGTCAAGATCCTGCAAAAAGGTGTTATGCAGGCTAATGACTGGTGCCAAAGTCATGGTCTCAAACTTAATGGGGAAGAAATGCATTATCATCCCTTTCAGCAAGGGTGATGTTCCTGCAAACTACCACATCAATAGCAATACCCTAAGACACAGTCAGTGGTGAGAGATCTGGACACACAGGTTGACTGCAATTTTAACTTTGATCAACATGTCTCCATTGTGGTAAGAAAGGCATTTTATATTGCTCATCTTATAAGTAAGGGCATTGCCTCCAGAAAAAAAGAGGTTATAACCCCCAGTACTCTTCCCTCATCAGGCCAATAATATAATACAATACTCCCTTTGGTTTGTTCCTTTCTAAATACCTGCAGCAACTGGAGAGACCACAAAGGTTCCTTATGAAGAAAATTCAGGGTCTTCAAGATCTAATTTATGCTGACAGACTAAAATCTTTGTCCCTTTACTCTGTGTCATACAGACTTCTCAGAGGTGACCTGTGCCTTGCATATATAATGATCTCTGACCCAACATCGATGGAAATGCTGCACATTCACAAGGCAAATGGCACACAGGTCACTCGCTCAAAGGACCTTAACCTGGTATGTGACATCAACAGAACTTGCCCGAGAGACAGATTTGTCTCACAGAGGTTGACCCATCTTTGGAACAAGCTTCCTATTCATGTTAAACAAAGCCCCTCATTGGCCCTATTTAAGCACAAATTGGATTATTGGATGGGTAACTGGAAATTCACCTCAGGAGTTCCACCTGTGTCCCTCTTGGACAGGGGCAATAGGTGCTGATTTTAGTGTCTGCTTGAACAAGACACCCTTGGGAACATTGGTTAAACTTGGCTAGGCTTGAAAGGGCCCTGGGGCCATTAGCCTAGTAACCTCCTATGATCCTATGGTCCTATAAAACACAAAAACTGACAGGCCAAAAATGAGCTATACAAATGATAGAGTAGACTGTTGAGGATAAGAAAGAAATTATGCACTGTTACTATTAAGCAAGAAGCCCAGAATTTCCAGATATAAGATATTCAAAAAGATTAAGAGAGAAATTAGAGGAAAGGAAAATACTTGCTCAAGAAAAACTATCAGAAGCTTCAAATGAAAACTTTTCTTCATTAATGCAACAGATCCATGAAAACATTACATAGACAAAGAAACGTTTAGCTGCCTGGAAGAAGAAGCAACAGAGGAAGTGAGAAAATATAAAGAACAGAACCCAGATATTTTTGAAAGGTATAAAAAAGAAACATGGACATGGGAAAGAAAAAGAGATCTGATATGGTGCAATATTTATGCAAAGGAGAAAGCTAAACTAATCAATACAAAAAAGCAGTTCCAAAGATATTCGAAGAGAAATACAGATAAAGCCACCCAGATATGGAATATTTCACAAAACAAAAAAAATAAATAAATACACAAAGGGGGAATGTAGAACATAAGATTAGTAAGGTAGAAGTTAAAAAATAGAAACTGAAGATATGGAATACTGGTGAAGTGAAGGATTTAGTGTAGAAAGTCTAACACAGGTTATGGCACAGCACAATGGAACAAGGATTACTCAAGTTAAGGAGAAACAGGTAAAATGGGACACATCTGATCACTTGCCACATGATGATGCTTTGGAGCCTTCAGTAGGAAACCAGTACAAACGTTGAGCTGTTGTAGAGTGATAGGCCAATAAGTTCCCATATGAAGGAGCAATGAATGACGCAGGATACAGCTGAAGAAGATATGTCACAGGAAGACATTCTGTAACTTTCTGTAGAATACCCACAGGAAATAGAGAACAAAAAAAATGTGCTCTCAGTTTAGAAGAAAAGAGTTGCTTGATCTAATAGAGATAGAAATAATAATAAACCAAACTGACTGTGGTCAACAACCAACAGTAACAAAAAAAAAAACACTTAAAGTACTGGAGACCGATGATTTTAGTGTAATTTTGCTTTATTCATCACTTTTGTCTAAAGACCTAATCAGAATAAAAACTTTTCAAAAAAGCTATCTAATTTATACTAATCACCAGCCAATAATCAACAAGAATCAATTACAAATTAGTTAATAAAGTAATTTAAAAGCATTCATTTAAAATTAATCAAATTCACTATGGTATAAACAATAAATATTTGTAAAATAATAATGAGTTTAAAATAGCCTTAAAAACCTATTACTTATTTTCAGCCATTTATCCCTTAAAAAACATTTGATATTAATCATCTTATTAAAACCAGGGGGTTTATCAGCCCCCAATCTGAACTGTCATTACTTTCTTTATGTTCTGTCCTATACCTATAACATCCCCCTCTTAAATCAAATGGTACCTGTTCAAGTACACTGGATAAAAACTTTTTATATTTAAAACATTACTGGGTGTGTTTAAAAAGAGCATTTTTTTAATCATTCAATTTAATACTCATTTCTTTAACTCTTTTGTCCAAACCCATAACATCCTGACCTGACGCTGATGTATACCATCCCTTTCGATTTACAATTAAATGTCCCAGCTACTGTTAGTGTATACAGGAGGTATTCTAAATAAACAAATGCTCCTTCCAATATATACCTACAAATAGACCACCCTCCACATTTATACATCCCTTTAGGTCTATTGTATAGTCTTTCCATTACCAATACCTTAATGGAATTATTTTGCAGCATATGCTTAAAATGACATGCATCTTTATAGACAAATCTAGGAGATTACCTACTGTTTTAAACAGGTCCTGATTTCCTTCACGTGTTCTCCAATCCCCCTGAATGATAGATCATATAGCCTATCTAATGAAGTTTCCAAACAGTATGTGGTAAATCTATACTGGAATCTTTCTGCTTATTATTTTTAACAAAAGTGTTAACAAGAATTGGTAGAAAATGGGTATCCCTTTTCAGTTTAATTTCTTGTGCTATATTATTAAGCAGTTGTACATTATACCTTCTGACTTTGAACATAGTTTTAATCAATTTCACTTCTTCTTCAAAATTATCTTCATTTGTAGTCATTAGGGAAGCTCTTATATATTGCTCTCTGTGTATATTTTTTGTTTATAAAAGGGGAATGATGACTTCTACAATGTAAATAATTATTACAAAAGGTATCTTTTCAATAAATATAAATCTCAAAATAAACGTGTTTCATGATTCCAACTAATCATAGCATCTAAAAAGCTCACTTTAGTGCCTGGTTCTCCCATAGTAAATTTTAAAAAATCTGATTGTTGATTTAAGTAACCAGCCAAAAAATACAATCATCAGGGGTCCCTTCTGTAACCATAAGCATGCCACCAATGAACCTGTTATAATAAACTATTTTTGTAACTGACATTAATGGGGTCAAAATTTGATGTTCCCACCATCCAATAACAATATTCGCAGATGGTGGGGCCACAGCAGACCCCATTACAACACACTTGATTTGTCTATAAACCTGTTGTTCAAAAATAGAATAATTACTTGCCAATAAAATTTTCCAACATTGCACAACAAAAATTAACATTATTATTACTAATATCAGTAAAATGGGTTAAATATAACCTAACATATTCAATACCTTCTTGATGGGAGATGCTTGTAAATAAAGAACAGTATCTATAGTCATAAGGCAATTACTGCTCTCATCAAAAGTATGGTGAGAATGAAATTAACAAAATATTTCCAAAAAATGACAGGAATCTGGTATATATGAAGGTAACGTCTGCATTAAAGGATTCAAACTGAAATCCAAAACTAATGCTATCCCTTCTGTCACGTAATTGATATTAGTAATAATAACTGGGAGTTGATGCTGTTGGTCTATAGGGTGGTTTTAAGGGATCCTTGTGAATTTTGGTGTCATAAATAGGACACCTAGTGTTGGATTTTCTATCTTTAAAAATTGTAAAGTCCAATGTCCATTATGCCTTCTATTAAACAGTCATAATAGAAAATTAAAAATTCTGTCATAACATTTATAAACCTCACCATTAGTAGCTTTCATATACTCTTCTTAATTGTTTAGCATACTGGTAATTGAACTAATATAGGCATCATTATCCACTATTACCACTCCCCAACCCTTATCCACCCTCATATATCTGATATTAGTATTAGTTTTTTATTCTTTGAGCACTGCTCTTTCTTGACTGGTCAAATTGTACCAAACATTTTCACTTCTGTGACTTAAAACACTTCTAATTTCTTTTCCACATATGGTTTTGAATACTGTCAGTGTAGTATTCAACATAGGCTTAAACGAGGATTTTTTTTTTTAAACTTCATAACAGGCATATTATTATCTTTTAAGGCATATTTCAAATTCAATTTACGTACAAAATATTTCAATTCCTACAGTGCTTTGCTAACTTCTGACCTTTTGGCAGGAATAAAGTTCACCCCTAATTGTAGCAAATTCAAATGCTTATTTTCAAAAACAGTGCATGACAAATTAAATACCTTTGTTAGACAATTGATAGATACATTAAGATCAATGAAAGAAATATATCACAGAAAGTGAATAAGACCCAAAAAGTTAAAAGTGATAAAACAGATGAATATAGTAATCATGAACATAGTAATCAAGACTATTAACAGAAATTCATGTGATATAACAGAAGTAAACACGATATATTACTGTGCAGCCAAATTAAAAACAGATGAAGTCTTACCACAAAAACACAGAGCAATAAGAGAAAGGAAGGGAAGAAATAAAATACCAGCATGGAAGCACTGAATAGAGAAATCTATAAAGCAATTAAGACATCATGGTTAGAAGAATATAGAAGAGGGAACAGATCAACAAAAATACTTAAAAGTTAGAGATGGTAAAAGCAATGCACAAATTCAGAACAGACGAGGATTTATCATACACTATTACAAATAATAAATCAAAGATATCAGCACAGGCAGAAAAACTTAGATGAGATACAGATATATTATAAAAGAAAAGTACAAAATAAACAATTCATTAATGAACCAAGAAATTTTTATAGAGAACTGGGAAACAAAGTAAAAGGAATGGAAACACCACCAAAAAAAAAGAAATAGACACATTTTGTAGAAATATTTATGAAGATCCTGTGGAACATAACAAAGATGCTGAATGAATAGAAAAAATAAAAGAAACAGTAAGGAGTTCAAATATGCAGTATATGAAATGGGGTGAAGTAATGACCAGAGAAAAACATGAACAAATGTGAAAAAACTTAGTAAGACATATTTTAGAAGACTAAAACTAATGTTGACAATAACTCTGACATCTAGGAATAAAGTCCAAGCTAAAAACCAATTTGCTGTTTTCTGTTCTAATTTACTGTTTTGGGGTGATTGATTGGCCCAAAAGGTATTGGATCAGTTGGACAGAAAAACAAGAAAAATTCCTCATGCTTAGCAAATAATATAGAAAATCAGTTTATACCAAGAATATATATTCCTTGTTCCGAAGGAAGTATGGGTCTCCTCAAAATTGATTACATGTATAGGTCTATACTCGTGGGACTGCATACACGTCTACTAATGTCACCAGATCCAAACATAGTGAATGTTTTAAAATATGAGAAGTTTAAGCTGACTTTCTTGCTTAGTTTAGCAGAAGCATATTGGTGTCAAGTGAAACAAGAATCAAACCAAAGGTAGGCAAAAATCAGGAAACAACTGAATGTGCCACAAAAAGGAAATAATACAAGCAACAGGATCAGATGACAAGGAAAGAAATGTAGAAAAGCCATAAATATAGTTGAAAATATAGAGTTCTCCTGGAGCAAACTCATGTTAATCATGATTTGATGAAGGAATGGTTAATAATGGCATCCCAGGATAGTGATCTATGTACACATTGATTCACAAAGTCCATTGAAAATGTGGGAGAAGCAGAGAAATGTAGGTTCTGTAAAAAAGAACTGGAAACAGTTGCACACCTTGTTGCTGTTTATGATACACTCATGACAGAGGGTCTGTACACTGAATGGCACAAAAATGTGACAAGACGTTGGCAATGGGGATTGTGCAAATGCTATGATATAGAAATAGCTGAGAAGCAATGAACACATGAATCACAAAGCAGTATAGAGAATGATGAAGTGTACATAACATATCACCCATTACCAACATTCCAAAAAAATAGATGCAAGAAGAAAGATATAGTAAATAGTAGAAAGGTACAGAGTTATGTTAACCAAACTCAGAATCCAAATATAAATAACACCACTGAGGATCTGATTTCTGGTTAAAAAATAATAATATTTCAATCCCAATTTAACTCTAGAGGGGTATACATGAAGTGACTATTATATTTTGCTGGTAGGGAGAGCTGGGAGTCAGGTAGTATTTCCAGATACTTCCAGGTCATCTCATTTAATTGGGAGATGTTGGTTTTGTCACTAACAATCATGTAGGCACCAAGTTATGCCTGCACAATGTAAGCATCTTGGCATGAGCAGCAGCACTAACTGAAAACACATCATGCTGCTCAATATGCCTACACAATTGCAAGCACCTTTCTGTGGCCAGCAATAGTGCTCATTGCCATGGAAACATGCTTTCAAACACAAGGGGAAGTAAAATGGGGGACTTGTACACAAATTGTGTTATAATGAATAATTAATGTTGAAGAGGGGAAATGTTTAACATATACTCATATCCCATAGGCAGTTGTGATGAAAGTGTATAAGAAGCATTTCTTACATAAATCCAGCAATACTGGTATAATGACAATTAATGTCAGTGACAATCCTGCAGTTATGCATATAAATAAAAATGGACGTGCTAATAAAGGATGTGATAAGGACATAAAGCTGTAGTGTAACAAAGGGGAGTGAAATGTGATGTACATGTTAATTAAGTGCTGACATGAGATAACAGCAAGGGCAGAAGATACTTTATGGGATGAATGCAGAGGCTGCAGTTATTGCATATGAGATGAATATACAGCTAATATAAGTATGCAAGCTGACAGGACTGCTGTATTATACATCTCAGCATGTGTACACAAGATAAAAGGACTTTACAGCTGTAATGTCAAGTAAATCAGAAATGGACATGTTTTTGCAAAAAAAAATGCCAGTGGCACCAATAGGAAAGGTATTCATCACCTACGAACATGTAGTAGACAAGCAAGTGTTGTTTAATTCTGTAAATGCTAAATGCCAACCTAATACCAGACAAAATATATAAGTGACAAATGACAAGAAAGAGCAGATGACATGTCAGGAGTCAAGGTTTGCCACTGGTGATTTGCAAACATGTCCGACATAGTAATACTGGGCATGCTCACATGGAATTACAGGGAACAGTAACATAACAGCAATTCAACAGCAGCAATGCAAAAGAAAGTGTTGTAACAGAGAATCAATCACAATTTCTGATGGTCTGGCAGCATGCCATACAGTAAGAAATGTTGATAAAATCACTCATCTGCCATCAGGCTGTATAGTGCGATGAAAGAACATAATTATCTTGTGAAAAAGTAATGCGTATGAGCAATGAATGTCCAAAAAAAGCATTTGCACCATGTAATTTTCAAACACATGCCAGAACATATATCAGACAGATGCATAATGTTTTGGTAACCACAGAAATGCACATATCGATCATGTAAGGAAGAACACCCTTGAAGTGCTTATAGTACTTTCCTACCATATAAGGTATGCTGATGACCTACCTGGTAGGAAAATGCCTGAAAATGATGGCGTGTGTGTGTGTGTGTGTGTGTGTGTGTGTGTGTGTGTGTGTGTGTGTGTGTGTGTGTGTGTGTGTGTGTGTGTTTGTGTCAATAAGCCACTGTTATCTGACACATTTGTCTATTTGTCTGACAGATATAAACAGTTTCAGACTCCTGCTTATTATACAAGGCTGTCTCCAGACCCCTGTATTGGCTGCATGTGCCACATCAGATAACAATGGAGGTTGTCAGAAATAACTGAAGTGAATGCGTATGCTAACACAGGAGGTATGAATATAATATGAACATATGGATTTATTCACAATGTTGGAAAGGAGCTACACATTACTGTCCACACGGCACTGAGCATCACAATATAACTACTTCGACAAGAAAGCTGGTTCCATTATGTGTCCCAGAAATGAAAACCAGTCTAACTGTTTAGATATGCATTACAAGTGAGTACTCAATGCACATGCCGCAGGTGCACTCACAACGTGACATGCTCTGAATAAGCATCTCACTGCCATGCAGTCACAATCTGTGATGATACATCATTATCCAACATAAAAATGGATAAGAATAACTAGATACAATGGTGTTTACGTAATGTCAGTACATTCATATTATGTTGCTCCTGTCAGGAATTGAATAACAAGCCATGTGACTCTACTGACTAATGACATCTGGATGAACAACAAGTGCCACAGTGGAAGTTATAAAATTAGTATGACAATCCACCTATTCCAAATTATTACATCACGTGTATGTGTGTAAACAATCTATGAGAGGAAAGGGATGGTTCAGGACTCTCATACTGTAAATGGAGACATTATAACTGTGGTAGATGCCATTCATGCATTACAGTATAAGGCAAAACAATGCTAACAGGCACTGAATGTGGATGTTGAGCACATGAGCATTTGATAGTAGACAATACATGATATTTTACAGGATGAATGCACTGTGTTAGAAATGTCAGTACAATTGTGACATATGTCATTATGTGAAGGCATTACATCACGTTATTGTAAGGGATATGTGTGCCTGAAATTGCTGTAATATGTCAAAAACAGACTGCAAGTTGTTTCATTCCCTTGTACCAGAGAATAACACTTCTTACATATGTTATGTAAGGAACATGAAATCAAATGTCATCATTACTCTGAAAAAAAGCATTGCTATTTGAAAAAACTGTACTAGCTTTTAGAAAGGAGGTTCAACATCTATACATATACAAAGAAATGTGATTGACAACAGTGTTACTGACATGTTCAGTAACAATAACACTTAAGCAATGTAGTTTGAGCATTAATGGATGGATTTCAAATAATAACCCAAGATCACAAGCTAAACATCATTACCTGAATCACAAGCATCACATGACCATGTTAAGGTACAACAGAGACTGTGCACAGTTAAATGGATAACATCACTGCTGTTTATTAGCTGGATGTTAATAATAAAAAAGTGTTCAAGTGCGCAGTGACACTAACTATACAGCTACACAGCATATATGTGTTTGCAGAATAGTGTACACAGTATGAGGATGAAAGACACACTCACAGGTGGACTCAAACATCCTACATGTGCAGTTGCACAATGTACAAAGCACACTATCAGAGCCATGCACCACAGGAGAATTCATACTCCAAATGTGGTATACTGCAGGTATATTAGCAGAATATAATCATTGTATGGCCAAAAAGTTATTTTCCCTGGGGATGCTAGGATTTGCTAGTGTCACAGAGTGCCACTATAATTTAAGATGGTTGTGAAGTGAACAACAGTCTATTTATTTATTTATTTATATTTGTTAACCAGGTAGAGTCCGACTGGGCTAGTAGTCTGTTTTCAGCAGAAATTCGGGGAGAAAAGCTCCAGTACAGTGAATCATAGAATAACAGCTATTACCAATAAACGAAAAACCACCACAAACCAAGAAGGATAGCCTCACTCCATTAGATGCACTCCATTTAATGCACTCCGTTAAAAGCACAAGAACCACATTAACGCTGACAACATGTGATAAAACGTTTTCGTCGTGAACTTCATCAGATAAAACAAGTGTATCACACATATCCCCCTTGTATATATACACACACATAAATTACTTAATGATCCAATAAAAAGACTTAATTAATTAAGAACACATTAACATCTCCATTCTTAAAATTAAATGTGAAAAACATATTTCCTTAAATGTAATGGTGTTGAATTAAAACTGTTTAGTTGTACACTGGTTAAAACAAACTGATATTTGTCAGACAGATATTTCTGGTGGGTATTAAAATACATTCATTAAAAAGTTAAGGGAGTAAAGGGTCAGAGAGTGACAAATAAACGATCGAATCCAGGAATAGACTCGACTAATGGATTTGGTGTAACAGGTACTGGCAGACACCTTTCTGACATTTTAAAAACCAAGTTTGAATTTGGAAGGAAACTTTCCAATTCAGTTTCCAACAGCAGTTACATCAGTATGTTGAATGACTTAGATTACTACCTACATAGGTATAAAATGTTGGACATGGACAACTCTTATTTAAAACATTGTTTAGACTTAAACATTGTGCCGAAAGGCTTGAGAGTGTGCAAGTACCCTAATAATGTTGTTGACGGTACCGAGTTTCACCAAGATTTATTAAAAGCATTTGACCAATGTGGCTTTGACATTATGAAAGCTATTATCAAAAATAATGCAGGGGAGATGGAGAAATTATATGAAAAGATTGATAGGGTAAATAAAGCTATCACTGGTGACCTGTTGTTTAAAGTTGAGGAGCAAAAAAACAAATATCAAAAGTTACTAAAGAATATAGAACTTAAATGTATAGAAGTACAAAATAGGAAGGTAGGGAAGATTGAGAGGGATACCAAGGAATACAAAAACAAAACACAATACCCCAAGCCCAAGAGTTGGGCTAATGAAGGAAAGGCACGTTGGGGTAAAGAACCTTACGATGGTGAGATGCGAGATGAGGTTTTTTTACACGAACATGAGATTAGGGAACCTGAATTCCCTCCACTTAGGAGATCAGAGAGAATCATGGAGAAGGAATCAGTAACATACAATTCAAAAAACTGCAAGGGTACGGGTTGGGGACCCCAGGTGAGGAACAAAAAGAGATGGAATTAATTGATTCCATCACGCAGGAAGGTTGTAAATGGACCTACAGAGACTACAATGTATTCAATTACTCTGATATTACCGTCGATAAAAATCTTTTTGATCTGTTTTCCAAAGGTTTTGGGTTTATACCAAAGCTGAGGAAAAACATCTTTAGACTATTAATAGACTTGAAAATGTTTTTGAGAAAGAAAAACTTGGAAATAATTTTTAACGGAAAGACAAGTAATTTGAATCATAACAGCCTTGTATGGCCCAGTACTTTCAATCCACCTTTACACCCCCAATTAAGGAACTTCGAGTTACTGGTGGAGAAAGAACTAAGGGCAGAATTGAAACAAGATTTTGTGCACCCTAATTTGAGCACACAGGAAAACCAAATTCTCAGAGACCTAAGTAAAAATGAGAATTTAAGAGTTATGAAACCGGATAAAGGAGGCGGTGTAGTACTCATGGAATACATCTTGTATGAAGGGAAAATGATGGAAATACTGAATGATACAAACAAATATTCTAGAACCTCCAAAAATGAAATCAATATAGCCTACAAGAATATCCAGGTGGCTTTAAACGATTTACTTATAGAAGGACTAATTGACATCAAAACTTACAAATATTTGCATGTGGAAAAACCTAAGGTTCCTTCCATTTTTGGGATTCCCAAAGTGCACAAGGACATCAACGATCCTCCGCTTCGAGTTACTGTTTCAGCCGAAGGATCGGTTACAGCACCTTTAGCAAGGTTTCTGGATGTTAAAGTGAAAGGGCTGATCTTGAACAACACTAACATCTTGAAAGACTCATGGGATTTTTTGAGGAAACTTCAACCTGACGTATTCGATGATGAGATGTCTTTTGGAACCCTGGATGTCGTAGATTTATTCACCAGTATTCCACATGATGTGGGCATGGAGTGGTTTGAGGAGATGCTGATTGGATATAAAGACATTACCCAGAACGAGTTTAGAACTACCTTGGTCTTGATGGAAATGGTACTCAAGAACAATTTCATTTTCTTCCAAGGGGAATATTTTAAACAAGAAAAGGGAGTGGCTATGGGGGCACATTGCGCCCCCACGTATGCTAACATCGTTATGGCCTACTGGGAAAACAAATATTTGTTAAATTCCCCTTACCAAGGGCTTTGGTCACTGTATGGGAGATTTTTGGACGATCTTTGTTTTCTATGGATAGGCAACCAAATCCAATTTGAAGAATTTGTTGATTTTCTCAAGGGTACAACAGAATTTTTTGACTTCACTCACAAATTTGACAAACAAGAGCTCATTTACTTGGATGTCAACATACAAAAAGACAATGGACACTTTGTGTCCAGAATTCACAGGAAAGAAACCTTCTCAAATTCCTACCTTCATTTTACCAGTTCTCACCCACTACACCAGAAGAAAGGCGTTTTGAAAGGACAACTCGTCAGAACGTGTAGAATGACTTCTGACGATCAAATTTTTGTCAGTGAAGTTAATACACTGAAAGGGTTTTTCTTGAATAGAGGTTACCCAAGTGATTTATTTGATACAATATTGAAGGAGGTATCAGATGAAAGGTTAGGAAGATTTTCCCCAATTTTGGGGAAAATATCTCCTGAAATAGGAAAAGATATCAATTTGAACACTGGTATGACAAAGAATTTCAACTCAGGGTTTGTGACCACTTACGATGGTCAATCTGGTGTAGTTAGGAGAGTAATGAACAGGGAATGGACAAAATTCTCCAAAATTTCAGATTTGAAACACACCTTTGATGAGCCATTGACACACATTTACCGTAGGGGGAACACCATCAAAAATTTCTTAGAAAGAGGCTCTAACAAATCTCACCAGGGGAGGTCTACTAGGGAAAAGAAAGGTTTGTACAAGTGTGGTAGGTGCAAATACTGCACCTACCTTACTATTGGGAACTCTTATTATATAAAAGCTAGAAACAGGAACGTACTGTTAAACACATATGTAAATTGCAACACTAAAGGGATAATCTATTTAGCTACTTGCAAGGAATGTTTATCCTTTTATGTGGGCAAATGTGAGAGACAACTAAAACAAAGGATATACAAACACTTATATGAGATTAAAAACAAATGTGAAAAAAATGCACTATATAAACACAGTACGACTTGTAAAACTGGTGGATTTCAATTTTTTGTACTGGAGGTTGTTCCATTAGACCCCAGGGGTGGCATGTGGGAGACCCTGGTCGAATATAGAGAATTGTACTGGCAACTAACATTAGAAGCTAATAGAGCACCAGGCCTCAATGACATGATTTCTCTAGCGCCAGTACTAAAACTGAGATCTGCAAAGTTGTAAATAGTAAATGTTTCATGTAACATCTTTTACTAAACATTTTTACTAATATATTTTTCACCTATATCAATACTTTTCCAATGTTTTGATTGATTGATTTTTTTCTTGATATATAGCCTTATTTATTATTACACCGTTTCACTGCAATACTATTCTGTTTTACATCAAATACCACCTAGTGTAAGCAGGTAGTAAATGTTTAAATTTTTATTATAGAATTAGAAAGGTTCCACTTGGTTGTTATTTCATATTTATATATTTTAGCCACAAGGTGGTGCTAAAGTATAACACTGGCTATCTAGTTTAACATTTACTTTTTTAAAAAAGTTTTTAAATGGTCTTGAACTTTTTAATGAATGTATTTTAATACCCACCAGAAATATCTGTCGGACAAATATCAGTTTGTTTTAACCAGTGTACAACTAAACAGTTTTAATTCAACACCATTACATTTAAGGAAATATGTTTTTCACATTTAATTTTAAGAATGGAGATGTTAATGTGTTCTTAATTAATTAAGTCTTTTTATTGGATCATTAAGTAATTTATGTGTGTATATATACAAGGGGGATGTGTGTGATACACTTGTTTTATCTGATGAAGTTCACGACAAAAACGTTTTATCACATGTTGTCAGCGTTAATGTGGTTCTTGTGCTTTTAACGGAGTGCATTAAACGGAGTGCATCTAACGGAGTGAGGCTATCCTTCTTGGTTTGTGGTGGTTTTTCGTTTATTGGTTTTTGCTGCACCACTCATCCATCTTTTGAATAACAGCTATTAGTTATAAAATATACACAGCTCCAGGTGAATTACCAAACACAAACAGGAATCAAAGTCCACCAGCAAAAAATTTATTTAGTGCTTTCGTCTGCTTATAACAATTGACTTCTTCAGAACTTCTTTTTGCTGGAGGACTTTGGTTCCTGTTCATGTTTGTTGATTCACCTGGAGCTGTGTATATTTTGTTGGTTTATTGGTTCTTAGTTTTTGGATGTCATCTATTAGTTATATACATAAATAAACAATGCCTTATGACAAAGTCACATGAACAGCACCAATAATGGAATGAAAGAGTAAGAGTACACTTACACAAGTTAAATAACAATCATATGTATAGCTAGCATGCAAAAACATACAGAGACGGTTCTTACAATATAATATGTAATCTGGATTGTTTGTCAGAGTGAAGTAAAAAAATCTCTCAATTATGAAGAGTTATTTAAAGGTTATAATAAAGGAGATAGCGAATTAGAGAAAGGAGGAGGGATTATACAGGAGCTAAACAGTTGCAGAGCCCATGACTATTGAGATGCTCCTTTAGGGCTATTTTAAAAGAGGAGAGGTTTGGTTTAGTTTGAACGTGTTGAGGAAGAGTGTTCCAGTCATTAGCTATTTTGTAGGAGTAGAGGGAATCATCATAATAGGTGTGAGACTGGGTAACTTTTAGCATAAGTTTGTTGGATGATCTAAGGGATCTACTGGTAGAGTTGAGTTGTATCAGGTTTGAAAGAGCTGGACAGTTACCTGGGTTGTGAATGATTTTGTGAGTAAAGATAAGTTGGTTTTGTGATAGAAGATTGGGCAGTTCTAGCCAGTTGAGCTGTTGAAGAACAGAGCAGTGTTGTGTTTTATGGGGTGTATTGGCTACAAACCTAGCTATCTTTTTGTAACATGTCTATGTTGTTTAGGTCAGTCTTACAAAGGTTGGTGAAGATAGCTGATCAGTAAAGTAGGGAAGATAGCAAGTATGATCTAGCTGTTGCTAGCCTGGCTTTGTGTGTAAGGTAAGGTTTGGCTCTATACAGGGTGCCAAGTTTGGAGTGTACTTTTCTGATAGTTAGGGAGATGTGTTTACTGAATTTTAGTCTGTTGTCGATTGTGACACCTAGGAGTTTAGTTTGGTCAGTAGGTTCTATTTTCGTACCATTAGAGAAGTGTATAGTGATAGGTGATAAATTATGCATGGACGATTTGTTTGCAAAGATCATTAACTTGGTTTTGTTTAGGTTAAAAATGAGTTTATGGCTGGAGAGATAATTCTCAATGTCTTGGAAAACTGATTGTGTTAGGTGCTGAAGTAGTTGATGGGAGGGGGCTGAGCAGATAAGAGAGGAATAATTGGCAGATTGGATCATGGTCGCATATTGACTGGCTTAATATAGGTTATTGGTAAATATAGTGAAAAGGAGGGGACCAAGTATGGATCATTGGGGTACCCCAGTGATGATGGGTAGGAGTGAAGAGAAATTGCTGTTCTATTTTGTAGCTTGTTGTCAGTTAGTCAGTTAGCTGTGGAACCATGTTAGAGAAGATGGGTTGAGGTTATAAGTTGCAAGTTTATTGAACAGTAGTTTAAGGGATATGGTGTCAAAAGTCCTAGACATGTCCAGAAAGATTGCTGAAACTAGCTGTCCTGCATTTTTAATTTGGCAGATAGTATCAGTAAAGGATATAAGAGTTGTGTGTGGGTCTAAAGCCATGCTGGGTGATGGAAAGTAGATTGTTAGTGGTGAGGTGAGTCATAAGTTGTTGGTGTATGCATTTTTCTAGGATTTTGGCTAAGGAAGAGAGGATAGCTATGGGTCAATAGTTAGAAATATCGCTGGAGAGACCACCCTTGTGGAGGGGTATGATATGGGAGGTTTTCCAGAGGGCAGGTACATAGTGTTCAGAGATAGATCGATTGATTAGGATTGAAATGGGATAAGCAATGGATGGAGCAGCTAATTTGTATAAATTAATATATGACAGTAATAACTGTCACACTATTGAATCAGTGATGGAATTGAACCACTTATGTATCCACTTACACATTTTTACTGCCCATTATTAGCAGCCAGCACAACAGGCAAATAATGACTACAGTTGAGACATACAGCTATCTATATCTATGAAGGGATGCCATAAACATTGTTTGCCAAGGAGATGTATCTGGTGACATAATTTTTACAGTTAATCAGGGGTAGTAGCTGTTGTCACTGACAATGTGTGTAAAACAATCATGACTTCATTGGCAGCCACAGTTGTAGAAGTTAAGCACTGTTTTATTCAAACATCCTACCCATCTAGTTACACATTCTATAGAATAATCAACACAGAACAAGTCTGACATTTAAATAGCAACAGTTCACAAAACAATGACCTCATCAGTGTGTGTCATACAGGATGTTTATGTAAAAATTGGGATAAGGGAGCTGTGAGAATAGTTAAATGCCTTATTTACAGGAGCAGTAGATACAGCACCAAGTGCTACACACAGTCTCTCTCTCTTTCTCTCTCTCTCTCTCTGTGTCTCTCTCTCTCTCTCTCTCTCTCTCTCTCTCACACACACACACACACACACACACACACACGCACACATCTCTTACCTATCCAGTTATATCATCAAGAGAGCACTGTATTAGTCACAAGCTCTACAGGAGAAGGCAGACTATACCTTTGTGAAACTGGACATTGAAATGATTGTAAAAATCAATGTTTGGAAAAGATGGTACTCTGCATCACAGGCTGTGCAACAAATGCATATGTGTGCACAGGACAATGTAACATCATTATGATTGTCATATGTAATGACATAATTTTATAATGAATTACTGTATACTTTGTTTTTGTGAGGGATGCTTATATGTTCCACATAATGGGATGACATACACATTGACTGTTGAACACCACTTGATTAGCTATCAAATATTGCTGTGACTTCATATTGGGATGATTACATACTTGTATTGTCTCATACTTACACAATGTGCATTAGAAAGACAAACATGCAAGTCATATACAGTATAGGACAGTGCACTGCAAAATAACAGTGATGTATTTTGTGAAAATAGGTTAACCAAGGTGTTTACACCTTGCAAGTGTAAATACTGTAGAGAAGACATATTACTTTAATGAATGAATTGAGTCAACATATTTTCAAAATCAAGATCACCTGTTGACAAAAGTAATACAGACATACAAACATTGTACAATAGAAAACTATAATTCTTTGATCTTCTCTTTTTTTTGTACTCCTTGAACACAACACTGCTAAGCCAATTTGCACTGCTAATGGCAAGCTGCTCACACATTTGTATGTCGAAGTATTGAGCTTACAGTGGTAATTAGCAGTACTCAGTATTACTCTGTGCTGATGTCCATGCACAGATCTGTACAAGACAGACTTCACAATAGGTAGAAGGCACATTAATGTAGCAGCAGGATAACGATGTAAGTAAAGCCTACATTTACAGCCACAGGAGTCAAACAAAATATCATAAAACATTTTTTCATCCATATGTATTTGAAGATTTGCAGCATGCCAAGAAAAACATTTATATCTGAGTATTATCTTAGCATACCAGATAGAAAGCCATAATTGAAATAATTACTATCTGACAGCAGATTTCAGCAAACATGAATGTATGTGTTCATCTTCATTACCTAACTGACCACTGTAATCTGTACATCCAACTCTTCATCTTGTTCAAAATTACATTAAACTGTGAATAAACATAGCTTAACACAGTAGCACAATGTGTAACAGAGTTATGTTGGGCAAACAATTCCCAAGATGTTGCTAGAAGCTGTGCACTTCCATTTATACTTAATTGCGTTTGTTACCCATCACCAGACATTGTGCAAATGCAGAGGTGGAAGATTAGTGATACAGTAGGGAGAAGACACATTGACTGGGTGACATGGAGGCAGGGCCAAAGTAGACTATGACAGAAGAAGGATAATGGTAGCAAATAACAATATACAATATGTAGCCAACAGGTACACATACCTTAGTGTACCAGAAATATTCAGTAACAGTTAATGGCTGGATTAGAACCCTTGAAAATATTCAAAAATCTTTTCTATACATGTGAGCATTAACTCATCATGTGACAAAGGAATTACTACTTCAGTTTTAATCAGTAAGTTATGCAAACAGGTGATTATTAATAAATTATAACCCTCCTCACAAGAGAAAAAAAAAAGTAAAAAAAAAAAAAAAAATAGAGACAAAGTGTGGGAGGAGACCAAAAAGAAATAATTAGCTACATGGCATGTCAGAGTACTGTATGCTTTAAATAAACTTGGTTTGGCAAACATAAACAGCTATGATAATTTACTATTGCACAGCTTTGCAACATCCATATATGATGTAAGGGTATGTACATGTCATTAAACAAACAAATCTCACTGCTATGATATAAGAATTAGCAGCCTTTATTTTCCCTGTGATGGATTTGAATTATGCATTCTAATTTAATAATTACAGCTACAATAATATTATTCTTCCTGACAGACTGTTGTTTGTATCTTATAAATACATGTCCATTAATAAAAATTATACAGTGACCACCCCATTAATATTCCAAATCATGCACGCTGATTGGTCAGCATGCCCGTTGTAAGTCCAACTTATACTAATGGAAAAGTTCCGGTCGCCCAGACTTTTTCCATTAGTATAAGTTTTGATTTTTTGTGATTTTGGTAGCAACGGAGAACGGAAGAGCTCTGTTGCTGTAATCTTGCTATAGCGAGATATCTTAAAAAAATCAATGAAGATCTTCCTTTCTCTGTTGCTTTTTTTAAAGCTATCTTGCTATGTTAAACTCTTTTAACATAGCAAGACACCTTTTAAAAAGCAACGGAGAGCTTCCTTTCTCCGTTGCTTCCACACACAGATCTGATGTACTGCATAAGCATACGCATGCGCAGTACATCAGAACTGCCGCAGAATACCGGACAGCTGCGGAAGGGCAGCATGGAGGCATTATATAATGCCATTATTTAAGAAAAGTAAGTATTTTTTTCTTAAATAATATCATTGTATAATAGCAATAACCCACTTCTGGGTGTGGGTAATGCTGGATTTACCCACAGTTGTCTTTGTTTGGCCACTCGGGCTTCGCCCTCATGACCAAACCACACCAAGCGTAGGTAAATCCAGCATTACCCACACCCAGGCGTGGGTTATTGCTTTAGTAATTGCTGCTTGTGGCTGTTGACACACACACACAGTAAAGCTTGTGTTCTAATTGCTGAATGCAAGCAGCAAGAGTTACTGGAGAAGGCATACATGTTTGAGAGGATGGACGGGTCATGCCTGCTGGAGATACTAATGCTTGAGGAAATGAGAATAATATTATAGCTTGAATTTTACATGAATCTTACTTACCAAGTGCCTCTCTGAAGCAAATTAATCTCTGCTAGTGTGTCTCATGATTTGCAGCTATCTCCCCTGCTGTTGTACATCCCAAAAAAAGGAAAGAAAAAAAATCTATATATATAAATGCATAATGAGCAACTGTGTTGGTTGGCTAGATAATTACTCCGATATCATAGGTTATGAGTCAGTATACTTACACAGCTAAGTGAGGATGTTCCCAGTTCTAAATTCACCCTCTCATTGGTTTAGGAAGTTCTGCGTGTACATTTTAAGGTCAATATAGTGGTGACAACATTGGTCCCTATTGTATGGAATGCCTGTTGCATTGGACACAGCGCTGGCTAAGCTATTCCAAGCCTCAGCCTTATAGTGAGCCCTGATATAATCACACTGCAGCAGCCTGCAGTTGTAGCACTTCTTGAGCAGTGCATTAATCTCCTGCACTCCTTAACAACCCACCTTTGTGTTCTAAATTTAGCACCGTTCTCTTCCTTGCCAGCCATGTCTACAAAAGGATACCAAAACACCATTTATTCACAGACTAAGAGCTTTTACCCTATGTCCATAGGGCATCATCAGAGAGAATTAAACACAAAAAATCTACATTTATACAATTCTAAAATACAACATGCCCACTACTAATTAATACTGTGCCAATTCATTCTTAAAGAAATATGTTAAAAACACTTGAAGACATTAAAAATGCAGTATAATATCAAATAACTAAACAACTAAGTATATATTTAACCATACATAAATATGTGCAAATCATGCTATTAATATATACTATAAAAACATTTCATAAACACTTGACTAACAGAAGTGTACCAAGGAAACATATGTGTTTTAAAAGCCTGCATATATGACATTACAAAAAAAAAAAAAAAAAAAATATATATATATATATATATATATATATATATATATATATATATATATATATATATATATATATATATGTATATATATATATATATATATATATATATATATATATATATATATATATATATATATATATATATATATATATAAAACATTATTTCTAATGGTCACCTTAAACCTGCAATGCTCTTAACTACAATACAGAACTTAGTGATACCTTACCATTAATTTCTGGAGATATTGTGGCATTTGTCCTCAGTTGCCATTCCAACTCCAAATTCTTCAAATATAAGTTAACATCCCCCTCTGTAAAATGGTCAACAATTATGTCAATAACAAACAACAAGAATTTATTGAAACCATCAAATTTCACTGAATGATTATAAAGTGCACTTTCCTTCTTACTTTTTTTAATGTCCCTTACATGCTCTAATATTCTTCCTTTCAATTTTCTAGTGGTTTTCCCAAATAGAACACTGAAATGGTCAAACATGTAACTATATAGATCGCCAACCTAGTATCACAATTACAGTTGTCTGGACTAGGTATCGAACGTTGGTATTCCTCTACCATAACATATGGAACTAGCCAAAGTTGCCAAAGTATTGACTAATTTTAAACTTTTTATTAGACAATTAAGCTTGAAGTTATATTTTCATGACAAACAGAAGTCAGTTGTACCTTATGATAAAGAGTTAAAAAGCAAATGTCCATTTGTCCCACCAAATAATTTAAATGTAGCTGCATTTCAGACTGTTTGTAAAAATGAAATAAGATGTATTCTCAAGAATTCAGAGAAACACCAAGAGTATAATTTAACAGCAGATGAAAGGAATGTGTTGAAACAACTTAAAGAACATAATCAGTTTAGAGTTATGAAGCCTGACAAGGTTGAGTGGGTTGTTTTGATGGATCATCAGGACTATGTATGCAGAATTTATGAGTTGTTAAATGACACTGAAACATATGAGAGGGTCTCCATCAATGAGATGAGGAGACCATACAGTAAAACTGATTGGGTCTTACAAGATTTTTTAACCCAGAATGTGCTTGATTATACAGAGTATAAATATATGATTGTGGATTTCCCAATAACACCTAAGATATTTGGAATTCCAAAAATTCACAAAGATTTACACAACCCCCCATTCAGGCCCATCGTCTCTGCAACTGGCTCAAAAACTCAGCTTATAGCAGCATATATTGACTTCTGGTGTAAAAACTGTGTACAGTATTATAAACACATTTTAAAGGATTTGTGGCACTGTTTAGAAATCTTAAGGGACACTTCCAATAATGATTACTTTTTGTTACAGTTGATGTCACAAATTTGTTCACCTCTATACCACACGACCAAGGTTTGATGCTTTTTGGAGATGTCTTGTTTGGCAAAGAGGGTATGCACAATGTGAAAAGACAGCTATTAGTTGATTTGATGGAATTAGTGTTACTGAACAATTTTTTATTATTCGAATGTGAAGTTTTCCATCAAACAACAGGTGTAACTATGGTGGTTAAATATGCGCCATTATATGCAAACCTGGTGTTAGCTAAGTGGGAGGAAAACTGTGTTTTCAAACACAACTTGTATGGTAAAGTGATTAAATGATTAAGATTCCTTGATGACATACTGATCTTATGATAAGGGTCAGTAGGTGAGCTTGAAGAATTTATTAGTTATTTAGATTCTACTACATCATTTTTGAACTTTACATATAAAGTTGGTAATGAGAGCATCGACTTTCTTGACATTACATTATTTTGGGACAAAAATGATAAAAAAATAATTTCTAGAGTGCATCAAAAGAAAACATACTCTAATTCCCTCCTACATTACAATAGTTTTCACCCTAACCATCAAAGAAAGAGTGTAGTAAAGGGTCAAATGGTTAGGATTTCAGGACTGACAAGCAGTGAAGGAGGTTTTGAACAAGAAATGTTTACTCTTGTAGATATGTCTCAAGAAAGAGGAACTAATTGGCACAGTATTAATTAGTAGTGGGTGTGTTGTATTTTAGAGTTGTAGAAATGTAGATGTTTTTTGTGTTTAATTCACTCGGATGATGCCCTATGGACATAGGGTGAATGCGCTTAGTCTGTGAATAAACGGTGTTTGTTATCCTTCGTACCAGGTTGTGGATTACTCAGCATTTTGACACTTTTTCTTTTCTTTTTATGTGCTTATCCTCCTTTGAGCAAGTGTGTTTTATTTTGTGGTTTGTGCCATTCGCTTGGGTTACCCCTGCCAAGTATGGAGGGACTACTTAAGAAACTAGAAGAGATTGTGCTGTTGCTCAAACAGCAGCAACCTATCTTGAATGCCCATGGTTCGGACCAGATTAATCTGTTGGATTCTCAGGCAGAATCACTAAAACTTTATTCCACACCAGGGACTTCAGGACTTAGTCTCAATAGACCAGAGGTGAATAACCAGTCTAAAAATTATGTTCAGATAAATTCAGCAAGTTGATCATTGTTGAATTTCAGTTCAATAATGAAATTACCGGAATTACAGTCTACAACTCCCCCGTTCAAGGGGAAGGTTATGGTACGGTCCACACACAGCTCTATACATTAGCGAAGCTGTTAAAAAGGTTCAAAGGCCTGCAGACAGACAATCTTTATTTAAAACATTCATTGGAATTAAACCAAGTGCTGAAACGCTTAAGAATATGGAAATTTCCCAATGAGACAGAGACAGGATTGATCATGCATGGTGAGCTATTGGAACTTTTTGACCGCACTGACTTAGACCTAGTGCGGATTATTATGAGAGAAAATGAATGCAAACTTTGTGCACTAGAAAAATAAATAACTGAACTAAACAACAGTCTTAATAGTGATTTACTATTTGAAGCCAACAAGCATGTGTAGCATTTTATTTTTGTTGAAAAAGATAAAGATATGAAGGAAACTTTAGCTAGAAAACAAAAGAAAATTTTAAGGGACACCAATGACTATATGTGTAAAACTGTTTACCCTTTGCCTAGTAAGCATGCTAAGGAACAAAATGGCTTGGCTAGCATTTCTGAAAATTAACTTAAGAAGGACAATGAGCCATTAATTGAGACTGGTAATATTGATTTTTTAGAACAGCCACCACCTCCAAGAAGGTCCAAGAGAATACAGAACAGAAAACAGAGACAGTGGGGGGGGGGGCATGGAAGGAATTCACTCTACCAACAACATCAGTGGAGGAACTAGGTGTTAGTGACATTATGTTGAATGGACACAGTTCTACTTATGAAGGTCATTAGAATGATGTATTACCTGCTGACCAATTTGTATGTGATTGTATTTCTAAGAATGGTTTTAATGTTTATAGTTTTTCACAGCACACCATAAGTGAAGTGCATATGACTTTGTTCAGTAAAGGTTTTTCATTTGTGCCAAGTTTTAAGCAAGATGTTGCCAAAGAATTGACTAATTTTAAACTTTTTATTAGACAATTAAACTTGAAGTTATATTTTCATGACAAACAGAAGTCAGTTGTACCTTATGATACACAGTTGAAAAGGAAAAGTCAATTTGTCCTACCAAATAATTTACATGTAGCTGCATTTGAGACTGTTTGTGAAAATGAAATATGGTGTATTCTCAAGAATTCAGGGAAACACCAGGAGTATAATTTAACAGCAGATGAAAGGAATGTGTTGAAACAACTTAAACAGCATAACCGGGTTAGAGTTATGAAGCCTGAAAAGGGTGGGGGGTTGTTTTGATGGATCATCAGGACTATGAATGAAGAATTTATGAGTTGTTAAATGACACTGAAACATATGAGAGGGTCTCCATCAATGAGATGAGGAGAGCATATAGTAAAAACTGACTGAGTCTTACACGATTTTTTAACCCAGAATGTGCATGATTATACAGAGTATAAACATATGATTGTGGATTTCCCAATAACACCGAAGATATTTGGAATTCCAAAAATCCACAAAGATTTACACAACCCCTCCATTCAGGCCAATTGTCTCTGCAACTGGCTCCGAAACTGAGCCTATAGCAGCATACGTTGACTTCTGGTGTAAAAACTGTGTACAGTATTATAAACACATTTTAAAGGATTCGTGGCACTGTTTAGAAATTTTAAGAGACATTTCTATTAATGATGACTTTTTATTTGTTACGGTTAATGTCACAAATTTATTCACCTCAATACCGCACGACCAAGGTTTGGTGCTTTTTGGAGATGCCTTGTTTGACAAAGAGGGTATGCACAATGTGAGAAGACAGCCTTTAGTTGATTTGATGGAATTAGTGTTATTGAACAATTTTTTTATTATTCAAAGGTGAAATTTTCCATCAAACAAGGGGTGTAGCTATGGGAGCTAAATGTGCGCCCATATATGCAAACCCAGTGTTAGCTAAGTGGGAGGAAAACTGTGTTTTCAAACACAACTTGTATGATAAAGTGATTACATGATTAAGATTCCTTGATGACATACTGATCTTATTGCGAGGGTCAGTAGGTGAGCTTGTAGAATGTATTAGTTATTTAAATTCTACTACATCATTTTTGAATTTTACATATAAAGTTGGTAATGAGAGCATCGACCTTCTTGACATTACATTATTTTGGGACAAAAATGATAAAAAAATAATTTCTAGAGAGCATAGAAAGAAAACATACTCTAATTCCCTCCTACATTACAATAGTTGTCACCCTAAACATCAAAAAAAGAGTGTAGTAAAGTGTCAAGTGGTTAGGATTTCCAGACTGACAAGCAGTGAAGGTGATTTTGAACAAGAAATGTTTACTCTTGTAGGTATGTTTCAAGAAAGAGGTTACCCTAACCAGTTATTGCTTAAAATTAGGAATGAAGTACATAGAAAAAGAAAAGAAAAATTCTTACCTATTCTGCATACCAACACAGGAACTACATTTACAAACATAAAGGTGATAGATTATGATACAGCTTTAGTATTGCATTTTAATCATGAAGCTGCACAAATACGGACTATGGTCAACAATACATGGAACCAGATTTTAAGTCCTGACATTAAACATATGTTAGGACTGGCCTCTGAAGTTACCTTTTCTAGAAGTGCCAACCTTAAGAACCTATTTGAAAAAACATGTAACAAGAAAAGGATGGTATCTAGGATGTCTAAGTGCAACATGTGTAAGGCATGTAAGTTTATTAACACAGGTCCATATGTTATGGTAGAGGCCGGGATACCAACGTTCGATACTTTGTCCAGGCAATTGTAATTGTAATACAAGGATGGAAATCTATATAGCTACATGTTTGATCTGTTCAGCATTCTATGTGGGTAAAACCACTAGAAATTTGAAAGAAAGAATATTAGAGCATGTAAGGGACATTAAAAAAAGTAAGAAGGAAAGTGCACTTTACAATCATTCAGTGAGATGTGAGGGTTTTAATAAATTCTTGCTTTTTGTTATTGACAGAATTGTTGACCATTTTAGAGAGGGTGGTGTTAACTTATACTTGGAGAATTTGGTGTTGGAATGGCAATTGAGGCCAAGTGCCACAATATGTCCAGGTATTAATGATAATGTATCACTAAGTTCTGTATTGAAGTTAAGAGCATTGCTTTTTTTGTAATGTCATATATGCAGGCTTTTAAAACACATATGTTTCCTTGGTACACTTCTGTTAGTCAAGTTTTTATAAAATGTTTTTATAGTATATATTAATAGCAGGATTTGCACATATTTATGTAATGTTAAATACATACTTAGTTATTTAGTTATTTAATATTAAAGTACATTTTTAATGTGTTCAAGTGTTTTTAACACATTTGTTTAAGAATTAATTGGCACAGTATTAATTAGTAGTGGGCGCGTTGCATTTTAGAGTTGTATAAATGTAGATTTTTTTGTGTTTAATTCACTCTGATAATGCCCTATGGACATAGGGTGAAAGCGCTTAGGCTGTGAATAAATGGGGTTTTGTTATCCTTCCTACCAAGTTGTGGATTACTCAGTGTTTTGACACTTTTTCTTTTCTTTTTATGTGTTTATGCTCCTTTCAGCAAGTGTGTTTTATTTTGTGGTTTGTGCCATTCGCTTGGGTTACCACTGCAGAGTATGGAGGGACTACTTAAGAAACTAGAAGAGATTTTGCTGCTGCTCAAACAACAACAACCTATGTTGAATGCCCATGGTTCGGACCAGATTAATCTGTCAGACTTGCAGGCAGATTTATTAAAACTATATTCCACACCATGGACTTCACAACTTAGTCTTAATAAACCAGAGATGAATAACCAGTCCAAAAACAATGTTCAGATGAATTCAGCAAGTGGATCATTGTTGAATTTCAGTTCAATAATGAAATTATCGGAACTACAGTCTAAGAACTCCCTCGCTCAAGGGGAAGGGTATGGTATGGTCCGCACACAGCTCCGTACATTAGAGAAGCTGTTAAAAAGTTCAAAGGCCTGCTAGCAGACAATCTTTATTTAAAATGTTCATTGGAATTAAACCAAGTGCTGAAAGGCTTAAGAATATGGACATTTCCGAGTGAGACAGAGACATGATCGATCATGCATGGTGAGCTATTGGAACTTTTTCTCAGCACTGGGTTAGTGTGGATTATTATTAGAGAACATGATTGTAAACTGTGTGTACTAGAAAAAGAAATAACTAAACTAAACAACAGTCATAATAGTGATTTACTGTTTGAAGCCAACAAGCATGTGTACCATTCTATTTTTGTTGAAAGAGATAAATATATGAAGGAAAATTTAGCTAGAAAACAAAAGAAAATTTTAAGGGACACCAATGACTGTATGTGTAAAACTGTTTACCCTTTGCCTAGTAAGCATGCTAAGGAACAAAATGGTTTGGCTAACAGTTCTGAAAATTAATTTAACAAGGACAATGAGCCATTAATTGAGACTGGTAATAATGATTTTTTAGAACAGCATCCATCCTTAAGAAGGTCCAAGAGAATACAGAACAGACAACAGAGACAATGGGGGGCAAGGAATGAATTCACTCTACCAACAACACCAATGGAGGAACTAGGTGTTAGTGACATTATGTTGAATGGACACAGTTCTAATTATGAAGGTCATTACAATGATGTATTTATTACCTGCTGACCAGTTTGAATGTGATTGTATTTCTAAGAATGGATTTAATGTTTACAATCTTTCACAGCACACCATAAGTGAAGGGCATATGACTTTCTCAGTAAGTAGGTTTTTCATGTATGCCACGTTTTAAGCAAGATGTTGCCAAAGAATTGACTAATTTTAAACTTTTTATTAGACAATTAAACTTGAAGTTATATTTTCATGACAAACAGAAGTCAGTTGTACCTTATGATACACAGTTGAAAAGGAAAAGTCCATTTGTCCCACCAAATAATTTACATGTAGCTGCATTTGAGACTGTTTGTGAAAATTAAATATGGTGTATTCTCATGAATTCAGAGAAACACCAGGAGTATAATTTAACAGCAGATGAAAGTAATGTGTTGAAACAACTTAAACAGCATAACCAGGTTAGAGTTATGAAGCCTGACTAGGGTGGGGGGTAGTTGTTTTGATGAGTCATCAGGACTATGAATGAAGAATTTATGAGTTATTAAATGACACTGAAACATATGAGAGGGTCTCCATCAATGAGATGAGGAGAGCATATAGTAAAAACTGATTGAGTCTTACATGATTTTTTAACCCAGAATGTGCTTGATTACACAGGGTATAAATATATGATTGTGGATTTCCCAATAACACCTAAGATATTTGGATTTGCATTTGCATTTCATTTACCTGTTGAGGCTCTACACTCAAGTGCGCTAGCCTGTGTTACATATTTATTGCATTTTCCTGCTGTTTGTTGCAAAAAAGAAAAAAAAACAAAAAAAATTATCCTTGTTTCTCGTCTTTTCTGACCTAGAGTAGTCCAAATACAGGCTTTGCTGTATTCTGGACTTTTGGAAAGTTCCTGTGTTACCCATTTCCTTTCTTGGATAAAGGGAGGCTTCTTTGTTCACCAGTGGCAGTGGGGAGCTTAGAGCAGCCTATCTATCCCTGGAGGAGTGTTTCCAGCACAAGAATTTGGTAGTCTATTGGCCGTTTTGGGCCAATTTCTAGCTCTTTCAAGTCCCCCTGTATAAAACCCGCTTTGGCGTGGCTTTGCGCAATTTTACGCATAGCGCAGCATCGGGCAGTTCCACTTAATTGGGTTTAAACCATTCTTGGCTCCGCAAAGTCTGCTCTTCACTTTTTCCCTTAGAACTGATCTAGTTCTCATAATAAACACCCTATTCCTACTCTAAAGCCTGGAACTTGCTCACTAAAGCAACTATATAAGTTAGCATTAAAAAATTAAAAGCACAACACCCTCACAAACTCCCCTTGAGTACCTTGTTCCCCATTGGCCCTTCTTTTCAATTATAAAGGAATTCCCAATACTATTCTAGCATGTCCAAAGGTCAGTTGTCAATCTCCTCTCCGGTCCAGCTGGTGAATCTGGGAATCTGGAGGGAATGTTACAACTGCCACATGTACACAGTCAACCCTCTCCTCCTCCCAACAAATTCCAACACATGTGAGAGATGCAACCATATAGCCAAACTGGAGGCTAAGCTGTCTCAACTCAGTACTAGCGTAACCAGTCAGGGGGAGAAGGAAACCACACTCACTACAATTCCAGTCTCACATAGACCTACCACGACAGCAAACCAAACACATAAACACACAAAAATATACTCAGAGGCTCTAAATAAAAATCTGCCTAAGCAGCAGAGACCTCCAAAGCAGACACCCAAGCAACCGCTACCCCAAAACAAAACACGTGCAACACATAGCTCACAAAGCCAGTGTGCCGAACAGTCACAGCCCTTAAGGCTAAACAACACACCTGATACACTTGTAATAGGTGACTCTATCGTCAGGCACACTGACGTCCCACTCACCAGGCTGAACAAGGAGAACGTCATGGGGAGCTGCCTGTCGGGCGCTAGGATCCGCCACATAACACAAGCACTCAGGCCACTCCAAGGCAAGTACAAATATGACTCAGTCATTGTCCATGCTGGTGTGAATGACCTGAGACGTACCTCCTTGGACTACATGAAAAGAGACATAGAGGAGCTCTCTGAGCATGTAGCCCAGGCCGGTATGACCTGACCTTGAGTAGCATCTTACCCTCACCAAGAATGATGCCACAATATGAAGACAAGATGATCAATTTCAACAATTGGCTTAAGTATTGGTGTCATTCAAAGGGGATCCAATGCCTGTCAGCCTGGGATGACATGCTCGACAATCCACAATGCTTCGCTAGGGACGGCTTGCACCTGTCACCCCTGGACTTTCGGATATTGGCAAAGGCTCTTGCCACCCCCATAGTGCCATTTTTAGGCAAGGCTCAAAATACAAACCCACCTCCATAGGTATCACAAGGGATAAGAAATTAAGAGTAATGCTACTCAATGCCAGAAGTCTAAACCTCAAGATGCACACACTCGAAACTCTCCTTAGCATGGAGAACATTGATATCTGTGCAGTAACTGAAACCTGAGCACCCAAGCACTACCAGGTTATACCTCATACCATGCTTTTCGGCCCCAAAACTTGGACCAAACCACAAAAGGAGGGGGAATATCAATATTCGTCAAAGATACCCACACCTCCAGGTTGGTGGCACAGCACGAAGCATCAGAGACTATCCATGTGCAACTAACAGTGGGTAAAACTGCCTTCCAGTTTATAGCCTGCTACAGACCACCCTCCCAAACCCAGGAACCCCACTCGGCCTTCTTAAGAACACTGGAAAATATGAAGGTCTCTCCAAATACCATTATATTGGGCGACTTCAACTACCCAAACATAGACTGGGAGCATTACTCTAGCTCCAACACCCTAGCCCAAAGGTTCCTAGAATTTATAAACTCAAATGCTATGGAACAACTTGTTACCACTCCCACAAGAGGGGGAAACATACTGGACCTGATCATCACCAACATGGGGGCTCTATGCTCCAGACCAGAAGTGTATCCCTCACTGGTAAGATCAGACCATAAACTAATCTCACTGGATATTCACATCCCGACCCCACCCCCTGCCCAGAAAACCACAGTGAAAAACTTCTCTAAAGCAAATTTCACACTCCTCAAAATTGAGGTGGGATCCTTCAAAGCCCCCGGGCCTGTGGAAAATACGTCCCAGACCCCAGAATCCTTTATAAACACATTTTATGAACACCTTCAGGAATACATGGATCATGCAATCCCAAATAAAACCAAGACCCAATCCTCCAAAGGCAGGCGTCCTGTCTGGTGGACCCCAGCCATAAACAAACTATACAATAGAAGGAGGAAGCTACTACATCATAGAGCAAAATCCCAAAAAGGGAAGGCATCTCTGATCAGTATTAGCAAAAAACTACGTGCACTCATAAAATCGTCTAAGGCCAGCTTCGAGAGAAAAATTGCACAGGACACTAAGGATAATCACAAGGCTTTCTTTAGTTATGTTAGGAACCTGGTTGGGAATTCCCAGATATGCTCAGAATTAGTCCAAAATGACAAAAAATACACCGAACACACAGACATTGCCAACATCCTAGCTGACAGGTTCAGTGCAACTCCCGTCCCCCCCACCAAAAGGGCAAATATCTATCCCAGCAGAGTGCTGCCCCCTGACATCTCAGATGCTCAGGTAAGAGCCGTCCTCTCCAAAGCAAAAAACACAGCATCAATGGGACCAGACAGTGTCCCAGGCTGCGTCCTACATGAACTCCAAGAAGAGCTAAACCCAAACATAAAACTACTGTTCAATCTCAGCCTTACTACAGAATATGTACCCAAAGAGTGGCATACAGCAACAGTGGTCCCTCTCCACAAAGGTGGTGCCTCAACTGATCCTGGAAACTATCGCCCCATAAGCCTGACTAGCTTGGTCTGCAAAGCTATGGAAAGGATCATCATGGACCTCATAAATAAAGATATTGGGGGCCTACAGACACTGGATCCTACCCAGTTTGGCTTTGTTAAGGGCAGATCCTGCCTCTTAAACCTGGTTGATTTCTTTGAAACAGTCACCAAGGCCATTGACGAGGGGAAGGTGGTCCACACAGCCTACCTGGACCTCGCAGAAGCCTTCGATACAATACCCCACTCGGGCATTATAGATAAGCTCACCAGCTTAAATATAAACACCTATGTCACTAGATGGGTTGCAAACTGGCTCAAGGACAGAACCCACATGTTTAGAATTGCTGGAGCCATGTCAGACTTCAAACCAGTTACAACTGGCATCCCACAAGGCTCAGTCCTGGGACCTCTCTTGTTTGGTATATATTTCTCGGAGGTACAGGCCAACACGGAAGGACTGTGGCTGACCAAGTTTGCAGATGATTGCAAACTAGGCACCATAATCGACTCTCCAGCCAACACAAGCATCCTACAAAAGGGCCTCATAGAAACAGACAACTGGTGCCAGAGCCATGGCCTCAAGTTAAAAACAAAGTGCCCACAAATTACCACATAGGTGGTAATCCATTAAGTACGGAAGAAGTAATTAGGGACCTGGGGACCCAAGTTGATAGTAATCTCTCATTTGAAAACCACGTGGCCAAAGTGGTTAGAAAAACATTTTATATAGCCCACCTAATCATGAAGGGATTCACATCTAGATCAGGGGAGGTCATTGTGCCTCTTTACTCATTCCCTCATCAGGCCCATAATTGAGTACAATGCCTCTTTTGGGATGTGCCTTACCAGACACCTGCAGCAACTGGAAAGACCCCAAAAGTACCTCACCAAGAGGATCAAAGGGCTCAAACAGATGTCATATGCTGCCTGGTTAAAGCTCTACTCAGTGGCATACCGCCTGCTCAGAGGCGTTCTGTGCCTGACGTATAAAGCCATGTCCAACCCGAAATTAATGGACATGCTGCACCTCAGAAAATCCAAATCCCATCGAGCTATGCGCTCGAGAGACTTGAACCTCAGCACTGAAATAAATAGGACATGCTGGAGGGACAGATTCATAACCCAGAGGCTCCCTTCACTCTGGAATAAAATCCCAGTCCAGGTTAGGCAGAGTCCCTCATTGACTCTCTTCAAGAGGAATCTTAATGAGTGGATGGGAGATCATAGGTTTACCTCGGGTATCACTTCTGTGTCACTGTTAGACAGAGGCACAGTATACTAACCTCGAAAAAGGGCATAGCAAAATTCATTTAAAATGGGTGGCAAAAGCCAAACACACTCTGGCTAGGCTTATAAATGCCCTAGGGCAGATAGCCTAGTATGAACCTATGAACCTATGGAATTCCAAAAATCCTCAAAGATTTACACAACCCCCCATTCAGGCCCATTGTCTCTGCAACTGGCTCAGAAACTGAGCCTAAAGCAGCATACATTGACTTCTGGTGTAAAAACTGTGTACAGTATTGAAAACACATTTTAAAGGATTTGTGGCACTGTTTAGAAATTTTAAGGCACATTTCTATTAATGATGACTTTTTATTTGTTACGGTTGATGTCACAAATTTATTCACCTCTATACCGCACTACCAAGGTTTGGTGCTTTTTGGAGATGCCTTGTTTGACATAGAGGGTATGCACAATGTGAAAAGACAGCCTTTAGTTTATTTGATGGAATTAGTGCTATTGAACAATTTTTTTATTATTCAAAGGTGAAGTTTTCCATCAAACAATGGGTGTAGCTATGGGGGCTAAATGTGCGCCCATATATGCAAACCCAGTGTTAGCTAAGTGAGAGGAAAACTGTGTTTTCAAACATAACTTGTCTGGTAAAGTGATTACATGATTAAGATTCCTTGATGACATACTGATCTTATTGCGAGGGTCAGTAGGTGAGCTTGTAGAATTTATTAGTTATTTAAATTCTACTACGTCATTTTTGAATTTTACATATAAAGTTGGTAATGAGAGCATCAACCTTCTTGACATTACATTATTTTGGGACAAAACTGATAAAAAAATAATTTCTAGAGAGCATAGAAAGAAAACATACTCTAATTCCCTCCTACATTACAATAGTTGTCACCCTAACCATCAACAAAAGAGTGTAGTAAAGTGTCAAATGGTTAGGATTTCCAGACTGACAAGCAGTGAAGGTGATTTTGAACAAGAAATGTTTACTCTTGTAGGTATGTTTCAAGAAAGAGGTTACCCTAACCAGTCATTGCTTAAAATTAGGAATGAAGTACGTACAAAAAGAAAAGAGAAATTCTTACCTATTCTGCATACCAACACAGGGACTACTTTTACTTAGTTAAAGGTGATAGATTATGATACATCTTTAATATTGCCTTTTAATCATGAAGTTGCACAAATACTGATTATGGTCAACAATACATGGAATCAGATTTTAAGTCCTGACATTAAACATATGTTAGGATTGGCCTCTGAAGTTACCTTTTCTAGAAGTGCCAACCTTAAGAACCTATTTGAAAAAACATGTAACAAGAAAAGGATGGTATCTAGGATGTCTAAGTGCAACATGTGTAAGGCATGTAAGTTTATTAACACAGGTCCTTATGTTATGGTAGAGGGATACCAACGTTCGATACTTTCTCCAGGTAATTGTAATTTTAATTCTAGGATGGTGGTCTATATAGCTACATGTCTGATCTATTTAGCGTTCTAGGTGAATAAAACCACTAGAATATTGAAAGAAAGATTATTAGAGCATGTAAGGGACATTAAAAAAGTAAGAAGAAAAATGCACTTTACAATCATTCAGTGAGATGTAAGGGTTTTAATAAGTTCTTGTTTTTTGTTATTGACAGAATTGTTGACCATTTTAGAGAGGGTGATGTTAACTTATACTTGCAGAATTTGGAGTTGGAATGGCAATTGAGGACAAATGCCACAATATCTCCAGGTATTAATGATAATGTATCACTAAGTTCTGTATTGAAGTTAAGAGCATTGCAGGTTTAAGGTGACCATTAGAAATAATTTTTTTATATATTTATATATTTTTTGGTAATGTCATATATGCAGGCTTTTAAAACACATATGTTTCTTTGGTACACTTCTGTTAGTCAAGTTTTTATAAAATGTTTTTATAGTATATATTAATAGCAGGATTTGTACATATTTATGTATGGTTAAATACATAGTTATTTAGTTATTTATTATATAATATTATAGTACATTTTTAACATATTTCTTTAAGAATTAATTGGCACAGGATTAATAATTAGTGGGCATGATAATATTTTAGAGCTGTATAAATGTAGATGATTTTTGTGTTTAATTCACTCTGACGATGCCCTATGGACATAGAGTGAAAGCGCTTAGTCTGTGAATAAACAGTGTTTTGTTATCCTTCCTACCAGGTTGTGGATTAGTCAGAATTTTGACACTTTTCTTTTCTTTTTATGTGTTTATGCTCCTTTGAGCAAGTGTGTTTTATGTCTATGTTAAATGAAAAAATACTGTAATAAAAAGATCAATACACAGGAGGTTCAGGTTCTTTACTAGTGTACACCAGAAGGCAAAAAATGTACCAGTACAGAATTTTGTTTGAATGAAACAGGAAGAACACAACTTTTATAGTATTTCTTACTAGTATTAACCCACCAGGCTGACGTAGTCAGTCACAAGGGGTTTTACATCACTTTAGCTTACAATATTCTATTCATCTAAAATGCTGATACTACATTTTGCTTAAAAACTTCTAGGAAACAACGTGGCCTTGCTAGCCACCTGGTTAGTTACAATACCCTTTTACAAAAGTTTCCACTCAAAGTTCTAAATTAATTTGAACATAATAGTAGATACAGTTCTCAATACATTTTCCTTGTTACATGTTATCACTTCCTCCTTGCAACCGGTGCGTTATCTAGTAACATATACAAGGTCGATTGCTCAGGCAGAAAAGAGCAGAAGATTCTCATTATTTCACACATTTAATTTCCTGACCCAGCAGATAATCACTTGTGAGAAGCATAAACATTAATTCTTGCTGAGCTAGCAGCTGCTGGGGTCAGAGGCCAACTTGCAAAAAGGCACACTGCAGTTTCCAAAAGCTTCTTGCAGTTTCATATGAATTAATTTTTCTTGTCATAACATTAATAGAATAAAATGCATTATATCTTTCTTATTTCTTAATAAGCACTAAACATATACATTAATACACATTTTTCTAACATTTTCCCCCCTGTTAATACTATTTATTCTATTCTCAGAAGTTTAAACGATTTTTATTTCTTCTCCTAACCTCTTCCACTTGGGACTTGCAGTTAAGAGAGTCATTCAGTTTAGACTTCAAGGAGAATTTCATTTGGAACCAATTCCTCAAGTTCAATGTCTTGATACAAGGTTTCAGAGACAGACACATCTATAAAATATTTAATTAATCTTTTCATGCAGGGGATTCCACAACAAACACATGCTCCTAATAGGAGTAAACCCACACAAATGGCAATCAGAATATTCATTAGGATGGAACCCCACCCCCCAAACAGATTCTGGAAAAAATCCATCAGAGGGTTTGGGCCTGGTTTGGTCATGGCCGACACTTGCTGAATCACCTCCAGATGGTTATTAATTTCATGTCTATTATCTGGTATGTACGCACAGCATTCTTCTTTGATAAGCGCACGTACCACCTCTCGCCACTAGGGTGAAGTCAAGAGCCATCCGATTTTGCAACACAACAGTTCTCATGGCATTCAGTTCATCAGTCACTAATTCAAGAGCAGAAAAAGTTGCATTACTCATTACTTCGAGAAGTTTCGACAGTTTTCTCAGCTCCCAAATCGATTTGACTGCACCATACGCTGGGAGTATACCTGCCCAAGATATAACACTGTCACTCAAGTCCATATGAGTCAATTTGTCTTTGTCCTTCACGGAATTATGGTCTTTCCAACCTGCTTCAACTCGCCCTACTGGATTCACAGGTTTCTCGATTGGATCTTTGGTTTTCTTGGAAACATCTCTCACGTTCCGTATTTTACCCAGAGGTAATTCCGCAGTGTATTGTATGGCCGGAACCAGGTAGCCCAAAAAACAACTGCCGGACCAATTCTCTTGTAGCCGTTTGTATGCCTTTTTCCCACACACAAAATAACAGTTTTCAACTTTAGTGCTAATACGCACCAACCCTGCATGAAACATTTTCTTATCTATGATTGACAATTGTTTAATCAAAACAGGATTTCTTTGTACTTCATTCAATGTCGTTTTCATTGAGTTCAAATATGAATCATAGTTAGTATTGCAAACAGTACCCCCACATTTAGTCTTAATATAACATTTATATGATATTGTTATGTTACAGTTACTCCAGCCCACCTGGAGAGTATCATTCTTGAAAAAACACACAATCCCTTTTTGTGCAACAGGTAAATATAATGCTATTTTATCCTGTGATCTCACAGTTCCTGTGTCAAAAAGCAAATTCTCCCATGTCTCATTGATCCCTAAAGGAACAGCGGACATTAGTAGTCCTACATATGCTGTTGGTATAGCTGTACAAACCCAGCAGTTTGAAATGTTCATAGTCTCAGCATATACACGTTTAATTGCTAGGTATGTGTTAAAGTTTGGATGCCAGTCTATGGATGTCTCATCACGTTTATCCAGTTTTACTTGTGTGGTTGAGAATGAAAAACACAACAAAAAGAAAATTGTCAAAAGTACAGTCAACAAGTGTACGCTCAATAATATGATTATGCAACATTTTTGAGGTTGGTCTGAATTCTTATCTTTGGCCATTTTGTTCTTGTTGCGTAACAGTTACAATGTTTTTATCAAGTTGAAAGTTCTTTACCGGTTTACAGTGCGTCAAATGGATCCAAGATGACCTTTCAGCTATTTTGACTGCAGTAGGCATGGCCAGCAGTACCTGGTGCGGTCCTTCCCATTTTGGGCTTGCCCAATTCTTCCTCTTTGTTACCTTCACCCAGATCCAGGACCCCGGGGGCTAGAATTGCTTCCAATGGTCTGGTCTGTTCTTTATCTGAAAAAGAGTTAAACTGCAAGAGAGATTTATTTGTTAACAGTTTCCTCATATAACTAGCTAGTGAACTATCAGCCTCCTGGTCTGCAGGCATGAGAGCTTTCCACTGAGGTACATAATATGCTCTCCCAAACACCATTTCAAAAGGAGTTAAACCCTTTGCATTTGGAACTGTTCGCATACTCAGCAGCGCCAGAGGCAGACAGTGCACCCAGTTCTTCCGTGTTTTGCTGACTAACTTTCTAAGTTTGTTCTTAAGGACTCCATTGTGCCTCTCCACCAGTCCTGCAGACTGAAGGTGATAAGTACGATGGTTCTGAAGGGAAATCCCAAAGAAGCGTCCCAATTGTTGTATGGTCTGATTCACAAAATGTGTACCATTGTCACTATAGATCCTTTCCGGTATGCCAAATCTAGGAATAATCTCCTTTATGAGAGCTTTTGCCACTGTTGTTGCATCCGGGTTTTTAGTCGGAAAGGCTTCCACCCATTTGGAAAACATGTCTACAATGATAAGGCAATACCTTTTGTTATCACATTTGTTCAATTCTATAAAATCCATACAAATAGTATGGAACGGATATGGCGGTGTAGGAAAACTTCCTTGTTTAGGTTTATATGCCCCTTGTGCATGATGTTTGTTACAAATATGACATGCTGCACAAAATTTTTTTATGTAATTTGTGAATCCATATGTTTGGAATATTCTGTTTACTAACTGTACCATCCCCCCTGTTGAGACATGGCACTGCCCATGGCTCAATAAAGCTGCATATCTAAACAAATTAGACGGCAAAATTGTTTTTTTCTCTTTGGAGATGTACAGCCCATTTTCAAGGATTGCTCGTTTTTCCCATTTTTGTTTCTCTGCTTTTGTAGTAAGCATCTGCATTGTTTTTAACATTTCTAGGTCTAAAATTTCAGAGGGTTGTAATTCCTCGTCTAAAAGTAAAGTTTCTGAGTCTGAAGCTGCTTGCTTCGCAGCTGCATCAGCTCTCGCATTACCTTTTGAAATTTTGTCCTGCTGTTTCGTATGAGCTACGCATTTGCAAATAGCTACTTTAGTAGGTAACTGAATAGATTCTAACAATTCTAAAATAAATTGCACATGATTAATTGGTTTACCACTAGATGTTATCATCCCTGTATTTTTCCACTGCTGTGCAAAAACATGTACAGTAGAAGAAGCATACTGACTGTCAGTATATATGTTTACACATTTGTCTTTTGCTAAGGTACAAGCTCGTGTTAAGACAATCAATTCTGCTGCTTGTGCAGACAAGTTATGTGGTAAGGATTGGGCTTCTAAGGTTTCAGTGTCTGTAACTATTGCATACCCCACTAGATTTTTTCCTGTAGGGCCGCTTCTGCATGAGCCGTCCACGTAATATGTCACCTCGGCCTTATCCAAGGAATATCCGTGAGATCTTGTCTGGGTAACGTTTTCTGCTCAATTTCCTGCAGGCAACTGTGTGGTGTGCCATCCGCAGGAGTTGGGAGCAAAGTTGATGGATTTAATGTCGTGCATCTTTCAATTGTCATATGAGGTTGGCTCAACAGTATAGTCATACAGGAAAGGTGTCTAGCAGGAGAAAGATAAGCAACCTTTTCTTGCAGTAAAATTATCGTGACTGCATGAGGCACTCTCAATGTGAGAGGGTGGAATAACACCACTGAGGCTGAAGCCTGTACTGCCATTACAGCTGCAACCACTGCATGTACACAGTGGGGCAAGGATCGTGCCACTGGGTCTAACTGTGATGAATAGTAAGCTATGGGGCGTTGCTTATCCCCATGTTGTTGTGTCAACACTGATGTCATATATCCTTGCTTACAGTCTACAGTTTGAAAGAAACATTTATGATAGTTTGGTAATCCTAGAACTAATGAAGAAGCTATTAATTGCTTCAACCTGCAGAAAGCCATTTCTGCTTCAGGTGTCCATTGTAATAAATCCTGTGCTGCCATCGGCTTTTTGTATATGAGGTCGGTCAGTGGAGCAGATTCCAAAGCATAGTTTGGTATCCAACTCCGGCAGAAGTTAGTTGTTCCCAGGAAGGACATCATTTCCTTCTTGGTCGCTGGTTTGGGTGCTTGTAAAATCACTGTTTTTCTATCTTCATTTAGTATTCTACCTTCTTTGGATATTACATATCCTAGGTATCTAACTTGTTTTCTCCAAAGCTGTGGTTTGCTTTTGTTTACTTTGTGTCCCTGTGTTGCTAAGAATTGTAACAGTGCTATGATATCCTCCCTGCATTGCTGCTGGGTGGGGGCTACTAGCAAGATGTCGTCTACATAAAGTAGAATTTGACTACCCCCCGGTGGGGTGAATTCCACCAAATTACTAGCCATTTCTTGTGCGAATATTGTTGGACTCTCACAATATCCCTGTGGTAGTCGAGTATAGGTATACCTTTTCCCCTGAAATGTAAATGCAAACCAATATTGGCTATCAGGATGTATAGGTATTGAAAAGAAAGTATTGCTGATATCTACCACAGAGTAATATTTCTGGTGAGGTTTCAAATCATTTAACAAAGTGTGTGGATCTGGCACCGTAGGTGCTCTAGGTATTACTGCATTATTTACAGCTTGTAAGTCCTGAACCATACGCCATTCCCCGTTTTCCTTTTTAACAGGAAATAGGGGTGTATTACATGGTGAATCAGGAGATTCTACCAGTACTCCTTCTCTAAGTAATGCTGCTATTATAGGTTTGATTCCTATCTCTGCATCCTTTCTCAAAGGATATTGTCTCTTCTGTGGTCTGAATGCTGACTTTGGTGTAATAGTAACTGGTCCTGCTGTTCGAATAAGTCTTACATCTGACTTGCCTGTTGACCAAAGAATCTTTGGTATGTTACATAAGGCTTTCTCCTCTTCTTCTAATAAGAATGCTAATCAGCTGTTCTCGCTAGACTGCAAGTGTACAGCTGGGTGTGCCTGTGTTAGCCAATTCAGTTTTTGTTTCTGTATTCCCTGCTCTGATAATTCTAAATCAGTTTGTTTATCCCATCTCATTACCTTTTCTCCTAGGTCTGCCCATTTTACATTTTTGTTCTTAGTTAAACTGACATGTGGTAATCGATTAGATTTGTATAGTGCAAGGAATTCTTGAGGTAATGAACAGCTAACAACACTGTTTCCCTCAGTATCCCAGTACAGATTACGTAACACTAATCTGTTTGGACGATTTCTGAACAATTCTTGCTCATATTCCTTATCAGGTCCTGGTGTGCTACAGTAATACAGAGTGCAATGCAACAAATGCTGTCTGTCAGTGTCAAGGGAGGGGGATTTACTGATGGCTACGTTCATCAGTTCCTCGGTCACTGCCCATGGACCAGTCGTAACTAAGTCCTGGTTGTACCAGTAAAAAGTTTCACCCTCCGGTTGCACCACAAAAGTATCCATTTGTCGCTGTGCTTCCATATCCTGCATAGTCGGAACTACTGCTATGCCAAATATCTGCATAAGGTCCCTACCTAATAGGTTCACTGGACATTTTGCAGAAACAACAATTTTACTCCTTTGAGTCATCCCTGAAACAGGGTCAGTTATTGCTATATCATGGGAAAGTGGTTCCCGGTATAGCTGTCCATTTGCAGCTTTCACTAATATATATAATCAGGTGATTCTGAATGTTCCGGTAACTTGGAGGGGTGTATCAGAGTCCATGATGCTCCTGAATCCCACAGGAATTTAACTTCCTTCCCCTCCACCAGAAGTGTAACTTCCGGTTTTGTGTCTGCTAGGTACAGCTCTAGGCTCAATAATGCCAAATCTAAAACCTCATTTTCTTCATCCTCCATGTCTACTTGCACTTCCTCTACTCCTTTTATCACATTTACATTTGTTCTTTCTTTATTGTCTTTTCCCAATGATTTCTGACTCTCGTATGGTGTATCTTCACCATCATATAGTCAGTCCTCATCTCCCATATCCTCTGTGGTTACCTTTTTATTTTGTTTGCCATCCCTAGCTAGATGTCCTTTCTTCCCGCACTTAAAGCATTCACCTCTCTTTTTCCATTCTTCAAAGTCCTCTGACCACTTGTCAGACTGTTTATTTCCCTGTGCATTTTTCTTACCCTTTTTACCAGACTGTAATACATAAACTTCAGCTCCGTCTTCAGCAGTGAAGACTTGTGCTTTCTTTTTCTTTTTGCTATTAAAATGTCTTTCTGCATGTCTAGCATATTCAAGTAAGGCTTGTAACCTACCTGTTCGATGATCTATCATATGCTTCATAATGAAGCTACTAATAGGTGCAATGCAACCTTTTAAAAATGCATTTTTCAATTGTTGTTCATACGGGGAATCATTCGTTTGATTTTCAGGAACTGTCATGCCACTATGATTGTTAAAGCACTCTAATAATCTGGCATAGTACCCATCTACTGTTTCATTTTCTTGCAGTATGCATTGTTTAATACAAGTCCAGTCTGCTCTAGGTTTCCATTTCTCAGAGATTCGGTCTGTAAGGCCTTTTACTCTATTGTCAAGTTCTGCGTCACTATGTGGGAGTGGCTTAAATTCTGCATTACGAGGATTCCAGGTGCCACAAATCATGTGCCAATCTGGACCTACAATTTGTCTAACTACTTTTTCTACTTCTTCCCCATTTAAGTGGTAACTTAACTTCATGCCTTGTAAATCTACTAGGAATTTTGTAAAATTAACTTTTGGATGTGGAATTCCCTCAGTAGCCTTCCGGATATCCTCCTGTGTCCACGGCCTATATACCAAGAGGGTTGGGTCCTGTCCAACCTGTCCTGCCTGAGGATTTGGTACCTCTATAAGTGGACATATTTCTTCCTCACTCTCAGCTTGTAAATTTCTCTCCATTTGATACGATTCTATGTCCCCCTGTGTTTTACGTGTTCGGGACCTAGTTTCAATGGGATCTCTAACAAACAATTTTGGTTTCACTGAGACATCAGGATACCGCGGAGGTGGATCAGCTTGTCCACCCGCTTCATATCCTGAAAAAGGGAGTGGGGAGGGGAGGAGGAGGAGCCATTGCTACTACTATATTATTATCTTCTTTGTCTAAAAACAGTGCCTTTGAATTATTACTCTTTTGTTCCCTACGGTTTGCTTCCTCAATCCACCTGTGTGCCTGAGGAATGCCTAATTGCCGTTGCTTCTTTGCCTGACCTTTTGTATCACTTTTAAGCTGTTTAAGAAGTTTAACAAGTGAAGATTTGTCTAATTTCCCATCAAATTCATATTTGTTAACCCATTTTGCATAATATCTAACATTATCTGCAGGTTGTAGTTGCATATATTTTGCGTCTTCGGTTAGGGGCGGGTCTCGCGATGTTTTAGTGCACTGATTTCCCATGTTAATAAATGTTACATAACCCTTTTACCACGTGGTACCACAACTTCAGTTCCTTTCACAGTTTATCTAGAATAACTGCCTACCTTATTCTGTTACCCTGATCTATGACCAAATAAACAGTAATTTTTCTTGTCCCTGATCTGTATGACAAATCTGAGAAAAAAAACAATATTTACTGTAACCTAGTCCCTGATCTAAAACAGAAAAAAGGCAAAAAGTCTCCCTACCTGAGCCTCCAGTATTGAGCAGTCACGGTTCGCATGGAGATCCGCTCTTCAGCCACAGATCAGAAAGTGGCCAGCCTCTTTAAACGACAATTCAGTCAGAGGTCTTTTCACTCAAGAAGAACCATTTTGGTATCTTCTCCTGCATGCAGACTTCGACCACCGCTACACTCTGATCCACAGCTTCTGAGGGATTCCGGTACGCAAAGGACCAATCTGTAAATGAAAAAATACTGTAATAAAAAGATCAATACACAGGAGGTTCAGGTTCTTTACTAGTGTACACCAGGAGGCAAAAAACATACAAGTACAGAATTTTGTCTGAATGAAACAGGAAGAACACAACTTTTATAGTATTTCTTACTAGTATTAACCCACCAGGCTGACATAGTCAGTCACAAGGGGTTTTACATCACTTTAGCTTACAATATTCTATTCATCTAAAATGCTGATACTACATTTTGCTTAAAAACATTTCTAGTAAACAACGTGGCCTTGCTAGCCACCTGGTTAGTTACAGTACCCTTTTACAAAAGTTTCCACTCAAGGTTCTAAATTAATTCGAACATAATAGTAGATACAGTTCTCAATACATTTTCCTTGTTACATGTTATCACTTCCTCCTTGCAACCGGTGCATTATCTAGTAACATATACAAGGTCGATTGCTCAGGCAGAAAAGAGCAGAAGATTCTCATTATTTCACACATTTAATTTCCTGACCCAGCAGATAATCACTTGTGAGAAGCATAAACATTAATTCTTGCTGAGCTAGCAACTGCTGGGTGGGGTCAGAGGCCAACTTGCAAAAAGGCACACTGCAGTTTCCAAAAGCTTCTTGCAGTTTCATATGAATTCATTTTTCTTGTCATAACATTAATAGAATAAAATGAATTATATCTTTCTTATTTCTTAATAAGCACTAAACATATACATTAATACATATTTTTCTAACAGTCTACAAAAGGAAAGCTAACAAAATTTGTCGAGACTGGTGATTAATTCAGATCTGACATGTTGCTGATATTGTGCAAAGAAGTACTGACTTGCCAACTGCATTGTGCAATTGAAAACAGATGTACTCCTTGGCAGACACATTGGCACCACTTACACCACATAGCAGTAAAGGTGTGAAACATGGCATTGAGCTATGCCATGTGTGATGCTACACCTATTATCGCAAGTTCCTGTATTTAACAATGGAATGCTTAATGGCATGGATTCTAAGGGTTGCAGTTTGGAAGGTGAAAGATACTGAATTCTAACATAATGTTGTGTTGAGGCTTATGCAGTTTTAAAATAGTATTCTAACCAGTGGGAATTGAACCCATGGGATAAAGGATGCAAAAACTGCAACTTAGTTTATTAACTGACATTGTCACAGGAGAACTACCTTTCCTGCATGGAAATTTGACATATATTAATTTCTGAATCAATGAAGATACACTTGAGGGATGCATATATGTGTGTGAGGTTGTTATTATTTCTTGGAATGTACTCCTACATAAAAGTAATTATTTCTGTTAGTAAATATGCTTCAGATGCATTCAATTGAATGTACTGATTCATACAGATTGGTTTATGCTACATACATACTTCACAAGACATGTGTCCTAAACATAGAGTTGGGATATGTGATGAGTCATGATGATTAACACAAATGTATTGCGCCCATCATACATACACAGTGAATTTTATATGAAATATAATCATTGTCATGCCTAGGAAGCTGGAAGCACATTACCTTGTGGTTACATATGAAACATTAATGTTATATGCTAAAAAGTACAGTTTCATTACGCAAGACTTACTGATAAGTTGCTTGCAATTAACAGCATCAATTTTCGTTAGTGTTACAGTCCTATTCAAAAAGTTGTGAGACATGGTCTTCTTAGCTTCTTTTTAAAAAGTATTGTGTAGTTGGATTCAAACCTTTCATCGGCTGTATTTTTTATCTGAAGTTACTGCACTTACACCTTGTACCACAGATAATTCTATGATATATGGAACTTCTCCACTCAGTTCTGTTCAGAGTGCTGAGGAAAGCAGACCAGTGCCATTTGTGTTTGCTCCACCTAAGTTGCCTAAACTAAATTTTTCACTTTTTTCCTTAGGTAGTGAACCCTGTTTGCACGCTGCCAGTTGGAGAGCTAATGTACTATAAACTGAAAGAAAATTGAAAAAAGTACATATTATGAATTATTGCAAAGTGATCTCCATACAGGATTTGAACAATGCCTCATGTGCCTTATTTTTCTCAACTCACTTCAGTTACACCTTTTACCACAGAATTTGACATCTGTCAGATGCATTTACTGAAGTAACTACTCTCCCTGTTTCAGGGGCTGCTCAATGACGCCAGACATTTTTGTTGTACCTAAGGCAGTCTAAACTAAACTTTTCATTTTTTTCCTTAGATAGTAAACCCTGTTTTAGAACTGTCAAGCCGGGAACAAAAGTACCTTAAAATGAAAAAAAAAATTAAAAGTACATACTCTGAATAATTACAAAATGATCCCTAAACAGGATTCAAACAGTACCTCATGTGCCTTATTTCTCTCGATTTACTTCAGTTATGCCTGTGCCACATAATTTGAAATCTGCCAGGTGCATTTACTGAACTGATTACTCTTCCTATTGCATGGTGTCACAGAATGATGCCAGACGTATTTGCTCTACCTAAAGCAGTATAAACTGCATTTTTCATTTCGTATTCCTTAGGTAGTGAACCCAGCTTGCATGCTGCCGAGCAGAGAACAAATGTTCCTTAAAAAAAAAAAAAAAAAAACGGAAAGTACATTTTGTGAATAATTGCAAAGTGATCTTTGAATAGTATTTGAACAGTGCTTCATGTGTCTTATTTCTATTGATTCATTTCAGTTACACGTAGTACCACAGAATTTGACATCTGTCGGGTGCACTTACTGAAGTAACTACTCTCCTTGTTGCAGGGGGCCATGCAACTATACCAGATAGCCAGACATATGTGCTCTACCTAAGGTACCCTAAACTAAATTTTTCATTTTTTTCTTAGGTATTGAATCCTATTTGCCAGCTGCCAAGCAGAGAGCAAGTGGAAAAGACATAGAAAAGTAATATATGATGGAGAAGTATTGAACCCTATGTGAGCTGTGAAGCAGAGAGTGAGTGGAAAATACATTATAAAATGAATGCATGATAAAGAACAATACAAAAAGGAAGTTAAATGCAATGCATGGTTATATGTAGCAATGATCAGAGCAAGAGGTGTTTTCAAGTGAAAAATTCTTCCTTCTCACATCTCCTTGCAACATCAGACATGTACTTTGTAGTACACATATCAGACTTGTAGTTAATGACAAATAACATAAAAGTCAATAGACTAATGATTGCATAAACTAAAGCACTAATGCTAATTCCATGCTGGGTGTGGAAAGTAAACATCTAATTTTTGTCTATGAGCAATATAACTGCTTTCTGTTTTACCTGATCCATTTTTCTGTTTTAAGAAATCTGCTCGGCCTAGTGTTTTTTTCTGTGTGAGAGATAGACACTTAAATTATCTAGGCTGCACAACTCACAGTTTTTTTACTTGATAATTGTTTCTTGAGTGATACTTGAATGCGCAGTGAATTTCTGGTTCTTTGCCTTTTTCCGAAAAGATTACAAGCCTGCATAAACTAAAGCACTGCTAGTGATTCCTTGCTGGATGAGGAAAGCAAATCTGTATTTTATTGTCTATGAGTGATAGAACTGCTTTCTGTTTTACCTGCTTCATTTTCTTTTCTGTTATAAGAAATCTGCTTGTCCTGGTGTTTTATTCTATGTGAGAGACAGACACTTATAGTATCCAGGCTGTACAGTTCACATTTTTTCATTGGTTAATTGTTTCTGGAGTGACACAAATACACAGTGGATTTTTGTCTTTTTCTGAAGAGATTTCAAGCCTGCATAAATTAAAACACTGCTGGTGATTCCTGCTAGTTCTCTGACCCACCATCTCATTTGTTGATCTGCTTTTTAAAGCTGGTGATTTTAATCTGCACCCCCCCCCATTGTAATGTGAGCTTAATAAGCTCCTCCCCTTCTACACTGCTGTTGATATCTTGAATCATTTATTTGCCTTTCCTTGTTCTTTTATTGAAAAAGGGCATTTTTGTCTCCCATTGTCTGTATTACTGATTTTACTTTCTCTAAATTCATTATCTAGCTAACAGTTGAATAAAGTAGTGTATGCTTACACTCTGTCAAGTACTTGTTTTCATATCAAGAGGTCAGTGGGTTTTCAATCTAGTACATTGGGAGGTAGCCAGGTCTGTTTAGGTGAAGGAAACACTTGAGATTTCTGTATGTAGTTTTATTGGCTGGAGGGGTTACTAATCATCTTATCTTGTTTTAGTGCCTTTATAAATTCTGTACAATTGAGTGGCTCTTGGCTCATTTATACAAAGCAAAGTACTTTTATTGAATAATCACACTTTTCTAACCTGTTTAAAAGTACACTGCTGTATCTGTATCTTTAAGAGTGTTTGTGGTAGCATTTCATATATTTTAAGTTTGCTTGTCATAACATTTGACTCCAGACACTCCTTTACTATACGTTACATTAGGAGGACTGGGATTATTCATCTAGTGCCAGTTGGTATTTAGCTGGTCTGTCTGAGCTGGGAAGCACACAAAACGTATCTAAGCATTTTTTTTGCACTTCTGTTATATACTATGGCTGTGCTTAAGCAGTTTCAAAAATTAATAAATCAATAAATAAAACTGTATTGTCTGCTGCTGCTTTAAGTAGTTAATTTCACTGCACTACATTGTACTTGTTAGTTTTAGGGTTGCTATAGGTAGTTTGTATGGCCATGTTACACTTGGGCTCCCAACCAGTTATTGTACATTAAGGACATGTTTTTCTGCACTCTTGTGGCAGAAGTGTGCTGATCTAACCTGTCTGATTTGGGGATTGCTGGTGGAATGCTTATTGTATGCTTTATTGATTGGTAGTTAGCTTAAAAGTTGTTTCTCTTTGCTCTTATTTAAGCCTCTCATTGCCAGGCTCTGCTCTTCACACAGTGGTAATTAGCAGTGCCTTGTATAAATGCACAAGCCTAGAAGTTAAAGTTTTCCCTAAACAGCTGTCAATGAAACCCTTCCAAGCTTTTCTGCTGCTCTAGGAGCAGCTCAGTCAAGCGCTGAGCAGTGTTGCCTTGTTGATTAACCTTTGCCTACACAAAGTATATGTCCCTCTTGTAGTCTTGGTGCTACTAGCACAGGTGTGTTAAATTAACCCATTCCCTTCACAAATAAAACATACAGTAAGAGCCATTTATCATGGACAGACATGTTCCCATCATGTCTCTGGCCAGCCTGATGGACATGGGCATCCTGAGGCAATGTAGCAATTGTCTCATGTATATTGACAACCACTTACTCCTGAAACAAATGCTTCATGTGAGAGATGAACTTACACTATGAAATTGGAGGTAAGACTCTCACTTAAAAACAAATCAAATGCCAAAAAGGTTGTCAGCACATACACACTTCCCACACTAAATATGGGCATGACACATAAACCCACATATGCGGAAGTACTCAGTAGTAACTTACCAAAAGATGAGAGGCCTCCCAAATGGAAAACACTTACAGACATAACAATGCAAAAATAACCAGAAACCATAATAACACACACACACACACACACACACGCACACACACACACCCACATACACACACACACATTGTCAGATACATTGATGTTCCCCTCACCAGGCTGGATAAGGAGCAGGTTACAGTTATCTGCCTGTCAGGTGCCAGGATCTGCCAAGCCACTCAAACACTTAAGTCACTCAACCACAGGTACTGATATGACTCTGTCATCGTTCATGTGGGGTGAATGACTTGAGAAATACCTCACTGGACTACATGATGACAGATATGACTGACCTCTCAGATTATGTGTCACAGGCAGGTATAAGCATAGCCTTAAACAGTATTCTATCTTCTCCAAGGATAATGCTACAATACAGACAAAAAATGAATGACTTAGTTTCTGGTGTCAATCCAAGGGGATCCAATATCTGTCAGCCTGGGAAGATATGGTCGACAGGCCACGCTACTTTGCCAGAGATGGTCTGAGCCTGCCTCTTCTAGGCTTTTGGATAGTGACCAAGGCATTAGCCACTCCTATAGTGCCCTTTTTTAGACAGTGTCAAAATAACCAACCTCCCAGCATAACAAAATCCTCTCTGGATAAACTCAAGGTACTGCTGCTTAATGCTAGGAGTCTAAACAAGAAACTGCACTCCCTGGAAGCACTCCTCACTTTGGAAGATGCTGACGTCTGTGCAGTCACCAAAACATAGTTTAAAGGTGCAGAAAGCACACCAACTGTGCAGGGCTACAATGCTTTCCATATATTCAGACTACAAACTGAGAATGAAAGCACCAAAGGAGGAGGTGTATCCATCTTCATTAAGGATAAGTATACCTCAAAACCATTCAAACAGTATGATTTTCTTGAGCATGTCCATGTTAACAATAGGCAAAGCCCTCTACCACATCATAGCTAGCTATAGGTCCTGCTCATTGAAACAGGAAAAGCATACCACATACCTGGACTTACTGGAATCACTTGCCATACATCCCAACACCTTATTCATGGATGATTTTAATTATCCTGCCATTAACTGGGAAACATACATGACCACAAGCATGCTGGCTCAGAAGTTCTTAGACGTTGTCAATGCAAATGCTTTGAAAAAATTAGTCAGTACACCCACAAGAGGATCAAATGTCCTGGGCATAGTACTCACTAACATGAGAGAGCATTGACCCCCCCCCCATGTGATGTCCTCCCTGGTAAGATCAGACCATAAATCAGTCTTGTTCAATGTAATTAGAAGGCCAGATACTCCATCAAACTCAAAAATGCTTAAGAATTTTTCAAAGACAAATTACCTCCTACTAAGTGATGGTATAAGAAGTTTCAAAGCCCCTAAAATGCAGATAACATGGATTCCTATGCAGAGGTGTACAACAATGCCCTGTATAACAACTTCAGCAGTTTTATAGAATCAGCTGTAAGTGACTGGATTAAAACCATATCTTGCCAAAAAGACAAGCCACCCTGGTGGACCTGTAGTATAAACAAGCTATACAAAAAATAAAGAAACTAATGTCCAAGAACAAGAGAGAAGTTCAGATACAGATTTGCTGTTTCCAGGACTGTTTGTAAGCTTCTGAGCCCCCAAGCCATTCTGTGTTGGAGGGAATCCTTTTAGCTTATCAGTGGGAGTAATAAGCACTAGGTAGCCTATCGACCACAAGAGGAGTGGTTTCTGGCCAGAAATTATAGTTTATTGGCTGTTTGGGCAGTTTTTCCATCTCTTTCAACTTTGTGGTTTAAAAGCCTGTGTTTGTATTTTTCCCACCTATCCTGTAACTAGTCTAGTCCAGATACAGATTTGCTGTATCCAGGACTGTATGCAAGCTTCTGAGTCCCCCCAAGCCTTTCTGTGTAGGAGGGAAGCCTTCTAGCTTATCAGTGGGAGTGGTAAGCACTAGGTAGCCTATCTACCACAAGAGGAGTGGTTTCTGGCCCAGAAATTGTAGTTTATTGGCCGTTTGGGCAGTTTTTCTATCTCTTTTAACTTTCTGGTTTAAAAGCCCATATTTGCGCTTGTTTCCCACCTTTCCTTTGACTAGTCTAGTCCAGATACAGACTTGCTGTATCCATGACTGTTTGTAAGCTTCTGAATGGTGCCAAAGTCTGCTCTTCAAATTTTCCCTTAGATCTGCTAGTTCTAGCCTCTCCTGCACTTTTACTAGCTTATTAGTTTAGCACTTTACCAGACTTCTTGTAGCAATTTTTGTAGCACACAAAAGTGCTACCAGCACTAAACATTCTACAAGGAAAGAGCTCCAGTACTTATTATTAATGCCCTCCCCTCCAGGCATGTCAAAAGGTCAGTTCCCTGTGCTTTCTCCTATTAACCTAGTGAACTTGGGCATCCTGAAGCAATGTAGCAACTGTCTCATGTACACCGACACCTCCCAACACTCAGACTTGTGAGAGATGCACTTATATGACCAAATTGGAAGCCACGCACTCTCCAGTCAAGACCGGAATAGCTGGTCAAGAGGAAAAGGTCAACACTTGCACCACACCATTTGGAACACATAGCCCTCCAGAACACAGGCCAGCACTGCCTTCACATAAAAACACAAACCACACCCCACCTCTGCAGAGGCTCTCAATAAAAATCTACCCAAACAGCAGAGACCTCCAAGGCAGAAACACACTCGAGCACCACAACACAACACTAATCATGAGACACATAACTCTAATAAACAGTGTGCCACTCAACCAAAGCCCCTAAGGTAAAACAGCATGCCCAACACACTAGTCATAGGTGACTCGATAGTGAGGCACACTGATGTCCCACTCATTTGGTTGAATAAGGAGAAAGTAACAGTCAGCTGCCTATCAAGTGCCAAGATAAGCCATATAACGCATGCACTCAGGTCTCTCAACAACAGGTACAAATATGACTCTGTCTTTGTACATGTGGGTTTGAATGACCTGAGATGTACCTCCCTGGACTACATGATAACAGACATGGAGGAACTCTCGGATTATGTAGCCCAGGTGGGTATGACTCTAGCCCTGAGCAGCATCCTACCATCACCCAGAATAATACCACAGTACAAGCAGAAACATGATTAATTTCAACAATTGGCTATGTTTCTAGTGTCATTCTAAGGGGATCCAGTATCTGTCTGCCTGGGATGACATGATTGACAGACCTCGATGCTTTGCCACAGATGGCCTGCATCTGTCATCCCTGGGCTTCCGGATACTGGCCAAGGCTCTTGCCTCCCCTATAGTGCCTTTTTTAGGCAGTGTTCCAAAGCCCAAATTACCACTGTAACAGCTACAAACAAATGCAATCTGAGATTCATGCTGCTCAATGCTAGACATCTAAATCTCAAAATACACTTGCTCAAAGCATTCCTTAAAATGAACAGCATCAACATTTGTACTGTAACAGAGACCTGGTTCAAGGCAGTAGAAAGCACCCCTGCACTATTAGGTTATAATTCATTCCACACCTTTTGGCCCCAGAACTTGGACTGAAGCTCCAAAGGTGGTGGTGTTTCTATCTTCATAAAGGATGCACACACCTCCAGACTGGCAGCCCAACATAATACATCAGAGATACTTCAAGTGCAGCTAACATTGGGTAAGACAGCAATTCAGGTTGCAGCCTGCTATAGGTCCCCAGCCATATCCCAAGACTCACACTCCATGTTTCTAAACACCCTGGAGAATATTAGGGTCCAACCTAACACTCTCATACTGGGTGACTTCAACTACCACGCCATTAACTGGGAAAACTTCTCATGTACCTATACACTCGTCCAATGTTTCCTAGAATTCATTAATTCCAATGCCCTGGACAAGCTTGTTCTTACCACCACTAGAGGTAGCAACATCCTTGACCTGGTCATTACTTACATGGGCGACCGATGCTCTACACCAATAATCAACTCCTCCCTGGTTAGATCCGACCACAAACTAATCACCTTAGAATCCACATCCCGCCCCCCCCTGCAAAGGTAATCACCATGAAAAACTTCTCCAAAGCTAAGTTTGGGCTCCTAAAAACAGAGGTGGTTAACTTCACGGCACCCATGCAAATGGAGAATAGTTGCATCACTGCCGAATCATACACCAATGCACTGTATGAACACGTACACAAATGCATGGATCTTGCCATACCCAATACAACCAAGACGCTCTCCTCCAAAAAAAAGGAAGCCAATCTGGTGGTCCCTGCCATAAACAAACTCTACAACAGAAGGAGGAAACTGATGTGGAATAAGGTGAAGTCTCAAGACTGGAAAAAACTCCCTTATCAGCCTCAACAAAAAGTTGATATCCCTCATCAAATCCTCTAAAGTTAGCTATGAAAACCAAATTGCAGCAGATAGTAAAGACAACCACAAGACCTTCTATAGTTATGTAAATATCTCCATGGCAATACTCAGATTTGCTGTGAGCTGCGGCACAATGGTACCTCCTATACTGAGCCAACAGATATTGCCAATATACTGGCCAACAGATTCAGTGCCAACTTTACCCCTTCCCCCCAAAGGACCAATGAGAATACCAGTAGATTGCCAGACACCCAGTATTATGCTGCAAAGGTTACACCAGCACTGTCCAAGGCCAAGAATACAGCTTCTATGGGACCTGACAATATCCCTGGCTGTGTTCTACATGAACTACAGAGTGAACTGGCACCTCACCTGTGTGCCCTGTTCAATCACAGCCTCACCTCAGGCTGTGTCCCTACCAAATGGTGCATTGCTATAGTCATCCCTCTCCATAAAGGAGGAGTGACTATAGACCCTGGGAACTATAGCCCTATTAGCCTGATGAGCCCGATATGCAAAGCTATAGAATGCATCATCATGGTCCTAATAAACAAGGATATAGGGAATCTCCAAACTCTGGATCCCACACAATTTGGTTTTGTGAAGGGTAGATCATGCCTGCTCAACTTGGCCGACTTCTTTGAGCCAGTCACCAGAGATGTGAATGAAGGCAAGGTGGTTCATACAGTCTACCTTGATCTGGTCAAGGTCTTTGATACCATTCCCCACTCAGGAATCATAGAAAAACTCACTAAGCTAGGCATCAACCCCTATATCACTAGGTGGGTTGAAAACTGTCTCACAGATAGAACCCACAGTGTGAAATTAGCTGACTCCAAGTCAGACTGCCAACTAGTCATGAGTGGAGTCCCACAGGGTTCAGTCCTGGGTCCTCTCATCTTTTGTATCTACTTCTTTGAAGTTCAGACCAACACAAAGGGACTCTGGCTGACAAAGTTTGCAGAGGATTGCAAGTTGGGAGCTATTATTAACTCCCCAAGTGATGTTGACATCCTACAGAATGTCCTCACTGAGACCAACGACTGGTGTCAGAACCATGGCCTTAAGCTCAGTGCTAAAAAATGTGACATCATCCCCTTTGGGGAAAACCTGGTTGCCATGAATTACCACATTGATAGCAGTCCACTGAACATAGAAGATGTTATAAAAGATCTGAGAACACAGGTTGACTGCAACCTCTCTTTTGATCACCACATTCCCACTGTGGTCAGAACGTTCTTCTATGTGGCACATCTCATTACTAAAGGTTTTGCATCCAGGAAGAAAGATGTCATTGTCTCCCTCTACTCTTCCCTCATTAGGCCAGTCATCAAGTACAATGCCCCATTTGACATGTACCTCACTAGACACCTTCAACAACTGGAGAGGCCGCAAAAGTACCTCACAAAGAGGATCCTAGGCCTTAAACACTTGTCCTATATGGACAGACTCAAAAAACTACAACTATTCTCTGTCTCATAAGTCCTACTTAAAGATAATCTTTTCTTGACTTACAAAGCCATGCCTAACCCAGCTCTGTTAGAAATACTACATCTAAAGAAATCCCAATCCCTCCGCACCACACATTCCAGAGACCTCAGCCTCATTACTGCAATCAATAGAGCGTACTGGAGGGACAGGTTCATAACCTTGAGACTTTTCATGCTATGGAATAGACTTCCCATACATGTCAAGCAGAGCACCTCAGTGACTCTTTTCAATAGAAATCTCGATGAGTGGATGGGAAATAGAAAATTCACCCCAGGGATAACTTTAGTGGATCTACTCGATAGATGCACTGGGAACTAAGGTCGGGTGGCACAATGCCAAGGTAATCCTATGGCTAGGCTTGTAAAGGCCCCAGGGCCATTAGCCTAGTATACACCTATGAACCTATGAACCTATAAGTAGCTCAGCAGAGGAAGAAATCCCTCTTTAACTTAAACAAACAAATTAGAGATCTTGTCAAGTCCTTCAAAGCAAATTACAAAGCAAAAACAGCCTCCCCAATGAAGGATAATCACAAGATATTCTTTAACTATGATAGAAATCTAAAAGAAATACCCAGCTATGTGCTGAAATGGTTGTGGGTGGCATCACCCATACTCAACTGGATGTAATAGCCAAACTGCTAGCTGACAGATTTGAAGCAAACTTCACCCCCTGGTCCCCTCCAGTCATCACCCAAAGTATACCTGCCACCATTCGTCAGCCAATTATCTCAAGAAAGCAGGTCACCTCTGCACCCTGCAAGGCCAAAAACATGGCATTAATGGGACAGCAGACAACATCCCAGGTTGCCTTTTAAGCAACTTAAAATATAACCTAGCAGACCCAACTGGATCCCTGTTTAACCACAGCCTACAAACTAGCTATGTTCCAGTGGAATGGAGGACAGCAAAAGTATCCATTTGCACAAAGGGGGAACATCAACTGACCCTGGGAACTATAGGCCCATAAGCTTGACTATCCTCATCTGCAAGGCCATGAAAAGAATCATTAGGGACCTTATTAACAAGGACATACTCTCCAAACTTTGGACCCAACCCAGTTCAGATTCATTAAAGGTAGATCATGTCTGTTAAACATGGTTGACTTCTTCAAGAAAGTAACCAAGGCCCTGGATGAGGGAAAGACAGTGCATGCCACCTATCTTGACCTAGCCAAGACATTTGATACACTCTCCCACTCAGGTATTATAGAGAAACCCACTCAATTGGGAAACAACCCCTACATTACCAGATGGGTATCCAGCTGGCTCACCAACAGTACACATACTGTCAAAGTGTGTGACTTCACATCTAGCAAAAGACCAGCCACCAGTGGGGTAACACAGGGTTCTGTGCTGGACCCCTTACTGTTTGGAATTTATTTCTCAGAAATCCAGGCAAATTTGGATGGCCTGTGGCTGACAAAATTCACTGATGATTGCAATTTGGGAACAATCATTGAATCCCCCAGTAATATTAATACACTGCAGAAAGGGTTAACGTAGAGAAATGATTGGTGCCAAAGCCACAGATTATAGTTAATTGTAAAAAATGCATTATTATTCCCTTTCTGAAAGTTGACATTCCTGCTAATTACATTATAGACAGCACCCCCTCTAAGTGTAGACCCAGTGATACATGATCTGGGTACTCAGGTTGATAGCAATCTGAACTTTGACCGCCATGTATCCATAATAGTAAGGAAATCCTTCTATATGGCACATCTTATAAGTAAAGGCATCATATCTAGATCTAATGATGTTATAATTCCATTATCCTAGGCCCTCATCAGACCAATAATTGAGTACAATGCTCTGTTTTGCATGCACCTCACCAAACACCTGCAACATCACAATGACAAATGGCAGGCGAATGATACAAAAAGAAAAAAAAAAACATTGTAGATCAAATACTTTACATATACATGTTTAACCAGATGTGTTATATTGCAACAGGGACCTGCATGGATTTGAACTATCAAACAAGGTTATTGAAAAAAAGCATTTCACACTATTTCCCAGAGTTGCCAGAGAAAAAGATATAAAATATCACAGTGATAAAAAGTTTAGATATAATGAATATATGACATTGCATCAAGTCAAAATGAAAGTGAAAAAAAAATATGAAAGTTGTCATTTTACGTTTGATAGTGAATGTCTGGATGATTGGGATATTGCAAACAGTTATCACAGGCATGTACTCACATGATATTATATAAATATTGCAAACAATGCAGGTGTATCCCTTTCTTTTTGTCTAGTGCTTTATTTCATTATGTATGTTATTCGCCATGGCAACTCCATCTCTGTTTTATTGCCATGTGTTTTCTTTACCAAAACTTAAAGTACTCCCTTAAATATGAACAACATTTCTTACTAAAAACCAGTAAATGTGGCCATTAAAATCAGCCTTAGAATGTTAGAACTGTCAATCTTCTAAATCACTCAATGTACTTTCAGACTTTTTGTTAAGTCACTTATTGGCTTATAGGGGTTTATGAGGCTAACGACCACAGGGGCCTTTTTAAGCCTAGTCATGTATCTCAAATCTCTGACAAGTTCTGATACCCTTGATAAGTGTATGCAGGGGCTTGGGCGATAAAACATTTACAAGCTAGAGCCTGGGAGATTAACCATTTATGAGTTGCCTGTGTCCATTAGAGACATAGGTGCCAAACCAGGGAAGAATTTCCTGTTCCCCATCCAATTGTCCAATTTGCACTTAAATTGGGTTAGTGAGGAACTCTGCTTCACATGGATGGGGAGCCTGTTCCAGAGATTGGGTAATCTCTGGGATACATACCTGTCTCTCCAGAAGGTCCTACTTATATCACAGGCAAGGTTTAATTCTTTAGAATGGCAATTCTGGTGCTGCTTATTTTGTGGATATGCAGGAGGTCCATCAGAGTGGGGTCTGACAATGCCCTGTATATCAGGCATAGATCTCCCCTCAAAAGCCTGTAGAAGACAGAATACAGGGATAGAACCCTGAGGGAGTTTGCACAGGAGATTTTATTTAAGCCCTGTATTCTTTTAGTGAGGAACCTATGTGGACATAGTTGTTAGATATGCCTGGTTAGGTACATACCAAAGGGGGAATTGTACTCAAGGATAGGTTTGATGAAGGGTGAATACCGTGGAACAATGACTTTCTTGGACTTAGATACCATGCCTTTATTTATAAGTTGTGAAACATAGAATGATTTCCTTACTACTGTAGATACATGATGGTCAAAGGCTAGATTACTATCTATGTGTATCCTTAAGTCCCTGACTGCTGGGTTAACTGTAAGGACTGTGTTTTCAGTATGATCATTACCAGGGGTGGATGACTTCCCGAAGGATACTGTTATGCATTTCTTGACATTTAACTTTAGTCCATGGCTCTGACACCAGTTGTTTGTCTGTGTCAGCCCCTCCTGGAGAACATTGGTGTCAGTGTGGGATTCAGTGACAGCTCTGAATTTGCAATCATTTGCAAATTTAGTTATCCAGAGACCACTGACATTGACCTTGACTTCAAATAAGTAAATGCCAAAAAGAAGCAGTCCAAATACTCATCCCTGAGACATTCCACTTGTGACTGGCCTCTTTGTAGAGGTGGACTCCCCAGTTCTAACTTCCTGGGTCTTGTCTGTGAGCCAGTTGGCTATCCATTGGGTGACATACGAGTTTGTACCTAACCTCCTGAGCCTGAGTGGATTATTGTGTCAAATGTCTTGGCCACATCAAGGTAGTCAGTGTGAACTATTTTGCCCTCATCCATTGCTTTGGTGACCTTCTCAAAGAAGTCCACCAGGCTGAGTAGACATGATCTGCCCTTGACAAAGCCAAAATGGGTTGAGTTCAGTGTTTGAAGGTTTACTAAATCACTATTTATCATTTCCATGATAATTCTTTCCATGGCTTTATATATAAGACTAGTGAGACTTATGGGTTTGTAGTTTCTAGGATCTGTAGATGGCCCACCTTTGTACAGAGGGATGACTATTGCTGTTATCCATTCATGAGGCATGGAGCCTGTTTGGAGGCTATACTTAAATAGCAATTCCAGAGGCCCTAATAGGCCATGTTTCATGCTATTTAGTAGGCTTCGTGGGGTATTGTCTGGGCCTACTGATGCAGTCTTCTTGGCCTTAGAGACACCTTTAAAGACTTGTTCTCTAGTGATAGCAGGGGGAGTTATATTTGATGGCATTTCCTGAGGGAAGGTTGAGCAGAGAGAGGGTTAAAGGTGGGAGACTGTGAAAGCTGATTGTTCCTGCAGCCAAATGAATCATAGACATCTGCAAGCCGTTAACATGGAACACTTTTCAATGCTTGCCACTACATTACTAGGGCATGTGCATATAATTGTGTAGGTCCTTACACCTTGTTTATATTCCCTACACTTAAAGCAGGTTTTGGTATTCAGGAATGAAAATGATTTCATGCCTCATTTAAATACTCACAGTGCTTTCTCTGCATTATATAAAGGTAATCATGTAACTAATGCTCTTATATTGTACTGGGGAGACTGTTTTGAAACACAGAGTTTGATACTGCTATTAAAAAAATACTTTGGGAGATCTATCTATTTTCTGCAGTGCTATATTTTAACGTATTTTGCTATTTTTTAGCTAATGCTTTTAATTTAATATTAAAAGGTGAAGTGCAGTGACTGCTGAAAAGTATTTTTATTATTTTTACAAAAAGAAGTTATCCAGGGACAAAACTGATGTGTTCAAGATATAAGCAAAACCAAAAGAACACAGAAGACACCAGTAACATGGAGGACGGCACTCAAAAAACCAAGTATTTATTACAGGATAAGCACTTTCACGATAAAATCACAAATCGCTTCTTCAGATCAAAAGAATCAACACAACCCCCTCCTTTTATATCAAGCAACCAATTAAATCAATTAAAGTCATACACATCCTTAAAAACATACACATCCTTACAAACAGAACATATATAATAAAACCAATCTATAAAAAATGTGTATAAACGACATATGCTTTAACTAATAAACTATTTATGCAATCTACGAGTTTTAAAAAAGCAGGTTTCAGTGGAACATATTCATTTAGTCCACTCCCTCTGGTTGTACCCAATTTCAATATCCACTATAGCTCTATAGATTCAGTTTGTGTCCTAATATCCCCTAACCTAACATTAGCATAAAGCCTGTCTATAACTAAAAACCTAAAATGATGGTCACTCCTGAAAAAGTTATTTTAATGTGTGCTCCGCTTCTATGCTGTGCTGGATCCAAAGTCTTCTTAAGACACACAGTCTTGCTGACTGTTTACTGCTGAATCAGGGACACAGAGCTTTGCATGACTCCATCTATAGTCTGTTTAAAGCACCAAGCCTTTCAAATTGCTCACTGATAAAGAAATATATTTTGCAACTATAAGCACAGTTACAGATAACTTATTTTATAGCAAACGACACATACACTTTCTGTTAGTTTGTAACATATATTTACAAAGTTTTTCTTCATTACAGGTATGAATGATGACTTCTACAAAATACCTATCTCTGTCCCTCTCTCACATAACTGAACTACTACAATTGTTATATAGAGTGTTAGTCACGCACATAGATTTTGTTATTTCCTCTTGCTATCTTTTTTGGCCTTCTGTAGAAAGTCACATAATGTCTGTTTTTAGACTTTTCTATTGTCCTTTTGTGATTTATTTGTAAGCACTTTTGCTGATGTGAGGATGCCATTAACAGAAATCTGAAAGGAAACATCTGTACAAGCTGTTACTATTGAAAAAGACATCATGTATTGCTGAGTTTATAAAAAAGGATGTCTGTTAATAGATATTTGTTCTGCAAACATGAGAAAATCATGAAATATTCCAATATTGCTTTCTTAGGCTTTTTCTTTTTGATGCTGTGAAGAGAAGCCTGTCTGTTATACATATAGTATGAATGCTCATTTTACATTGCTAAACTCTATACATATATTCAAGCAAACTTTTATTCTATGCTTTATCTTTCAGCATATTTACAAGATAATTAATTTCAGCCTTATATTCATAATCTCTAAAAATTCCCTCCTTTTTTAAAACATACTCAAAACACTTTATTCTGATATGTATTTCTTGATCACATTATATAGAAACACATTAAGAAAACCTTTAGTCTTCTTTTGATACAAGTCAGAATGCAATTTTACATAGTTAATACAATGATATAAAAGTATTACTACCAAAACTGAATGTAACTAACAACTTTTTCTTTTGCAGACCATTCTGTGAAAATATTCAACTTCCTTCACTCATGACATGTTTAGCAAGGGCATTACATTTATACTGTATATTTATGGAATACAAGTTCTCCCTAACAAGTTCCCTAAGTCTCCTATTACTTTTCCCAACATAGAAGCAGGAACATACAGTGCATCTAGCAAGATACAATATATGTTTGGTATTACAATCCGCTTGCTCTCTAAAATTAAAGGTTCTACCAGTATCAGGATTGATAAAAGTATTGTTACTATCCATAAACTGACAATACTAACAGTTACGGCAGGGGGTGGTACCATACTGATCATGTCCTGGTCTATCATTCCTGCCATATTTTCTTTACAGTTCTGTTGGCTTGTACCTCTAGGGATTGCTTCTGCTTTCTCCTTCCCTGATAACCTGAGGTATGAGCCTTGTTTGGGGACTGTATGCCATCATTTTAGGTTTTTAGTTATAGACCGGCTTTATGCTAATGCTAGGTTAGTAAGGACACAAACTGAGTCTATAGAGTTACAGTGGATATTGAGATTGGGTGCAACCAGAGGGAGTAGACTAAATGAATATGTTCCACTGAAACCTGCTCTTAAAACTCGTAGATTGCATAAATATTTTTTTAGTTAAAGCATATATCTTTTATACACATTTTTTGTAGATTAGTTTTATTATATATGTTCTGTTTTTAAGGATGTGTATGTTTTTAAGGATGTGTATGACTTTAATTGATTTAATTGGTTGCTTGATATAAAAGGAGGGGATGTGTTGATTCTTTTGATTTGAAGAAACAGTGTGTGATTTTATCATGGAAGCTCTTATCCTGTAATAAATACTTGTTTTTTTTGAGTGCCATCCTCCATGTTACTGGTGGCTTCTTTGTTCTTTTGATTTTTATTATTGTATTATTTTAATGCTTTTTTTTTACTTTTTTGCTGTAGCCATGTCTATATTTCTCCATTTATGCTACTGAATGCTACATGAGAAATTATTTTATTTTGTATGCCAAGTTCACACACGTATTGCAGATAATTGCATTGCAAGTATGAAAGTACATCTGGTGTTTTTATCTATGTTAGCAGGAAAAGAAAAATGTGTTCTGTTTGTGAATTTCTACCCGACTGAACAGCATAGAGTGGATATGGCAGTTATAACTGTTTGGAGTTACTTTTCTAATCTTAGATTTGTAATTGTTATTGTTAATTCTGCCATGTATTACAAAGTTAAACCTGTGTTTTCTCCACTACACAAGTGTTATAAGAACTGTACTGATAATTGAGGTTTAAATATACTTGATTTTTGTTGGGGGGGGGGGGGTCCTAAATTGAGTGTAGTCATAGTGAACACTTAACATGTTTATATTGTTTGTGTGCATGCTGGATGCATACTGTCACACAGAATTGAGCTCACAGCCATCCAGTCTATTATAGATTTAAAATTTTGTGTCTCATACAAGGATATGGCAGCCAAGAAGAAATATGTACCTGTAACCCACCATATAGGGGTGCAGAAAATGAGGACATTATCCAGCTCTTATGTTACCATGGAGCTTTTCTGTTATAGAGAAGAAGAGATAGCCAGTCTGACCAAGACCCGATATGGCAGCAGATGGTCGATGACCTTAATGCTGTCGGAGGACATGGAAGAACCTACTCCCAGATATCACACAGGGCAACTGGCATGATAACCTCTGCCTACCACAGGGCCACTGCAATTGTTTGGGAACAAGTGTCTATTGGGGGGGGGGGTCTTGCTAAAGAAGCACCACTAACTGAAACTGAAGAGTTCCTGTCCACTGTCAGAGATCCAGATAGCTCGACAAAGGGTTCCATATGAAGCCCTGATGTTGGTGCAGATGTGGACAACAGACCCAGATTGTCACAAGCAGTTCTACCAGGTATGCAAAATGCAAGCGTCGTTGTTATATCTTTATATGCATATATCTAATATGTCTGAGATATATATATATATATATATATATATATATATATATATATATATATATATATGTGTGTGTGTGTGTGTGTGTGTATATATATATATATATATATATATATATATATATAAAGAGAGCATGTGATAACTGTGAGTCAGACTACAGTAATACCGAAAATGGGTTTTGGGGGGAATTCGACTGTTCAATATATATATACATATATATATATATATATATATATATATATATATATATATATATATATATATATTTTTTTTTTTTATGAGAACCTTTTTAATCTGCACATGTGAAGGGAATTGTTCTCTTTTTCTTGTTTCATTTGCATTGTGATACTTAGCAGATGTCTTGCCTTTCTATTCCTCACATACAGGCACTTCTGGATTGCAGGCTGCCAGCCCACCTAAACATGGTAAGCACACATTTGTTTACTGTAAATACTGTATATAAGGTAGATTCAGGTCTATATGACAGTAATGTTTTTTTAGCTTTAGTATCTGTTAAGAACCTTAACATACTTTTATTTTCAGGAAAATATGTCATCAATTTTATTCTCCATTTTTCTGTTTGTTGTCTTTATTGCTTGTTATCATAGTGGATCCTGAAGGTCAGCAAGACTAAGACAGAATGTATGTGTGCGAATGAGAGGGAGGATAGAAGTATGGTGAGGATGCAAGGAGTAGAGGTGGTGAAGGTGGATGAGTTTAAATACTTTGGATCAATAGTTCAGAGTAATGGTGAGTGTGGAAGAGAGGTGAAGAAGACAGTACAGGCAGGATGGAGTGGGTGGAGAAGAGTGTCAGGAGTGATTTGTGACAGACGAGTACCAGTAAGAGTGAAAGGGAAGGTCTACAAGAGGGTAGTGAGACCAGCTATGTTATATGGGTTGGAGTCAGTGGCATTGACAAAAAGGCAGGAGTTAGTACTGGATGTGGCAGAGTTAAAGATGTTAAAATTTGCACTGGCTGTGACGAGGGTGGACAGGATTAGGAATAAGTATATTAGAGAGTCAGCCTAGGTTGGAAGGTTTGGAGACAAAGCCAGAGAGGCAAGATTACTTTGGTTTGGACATGTGCTGAGGAGGGATGTTGAATATATTGGGAAAAAGATGCTAAGGATGAAGCTACCAGGTAACAGGAAAAGAGGAAGGCCTAAGATAAGGTTTATGGATGTGGTGAGAGAGGACATGCAGGTGGTTGGTGTGACAGAGCAAGATGCAGAGGACAGGAAGAAATGGAAACAGATGATCCACTGTGGCGACCCCTAATGGGAACAGCCAAAAGAAGATGATGATCATAGTGGATCCTGAAAGTGGTAATGTGGAACTCCTACTACCTGATGCAAGAGTATCCATAGCCTTTGATGATAATGGTGATGAACAGGCAGAGTCTTGTGGTGCAGATGGTCAGTTTCTGACTGAGGGTGTAACTCCCACATCCCCTGTCCATGGTTCAGACACAGTCAGTATACCTGTGCATACCCTGTAAATACAGACCTCTGATATAGGCCAGATTGAGGTTGACACAGTTGATTAGGCTAGTGTGGTTAGTCAGGTTGTGGAGTGCATTGATTCTCTCAGTAGCCATCGTAAGGTCATGGTGCACACCAGAGGATTGGTAGGGGTGGTCAGAGGAAGCCTGCTATCCACTATCCTCCTGAAACCTGTGTGTCATTAGGTATTGCCAGATGTATGTATAGGGCCATAGTAGAGGCACAGGCATGTTCGACCTGGACCGTGGAAGGGATAGTGCGACTACTAAATGTCTTGCATTCTGACATGACTGACTTCTTGAACCATGTGGGCAACTCTTTGGATAGGATGAACAACACACACAGGATCTGGCAGTTTCTGTAATGAAATGTCTGTTCACATTCAGGTAGCACTCCAAATTCTGGCCAGGGCCATGGAAGTAAAAGTGCAACTCATTGCAGAGGTGGTTCTCATGGTCAGGGACAACAAAAAGTACTGATGTACGTCTGTCATTACTGGTCCTGAACACTGTGCACTCTGAGACATACAGTGGATATAAAAAGTGTACACCCCCTGTTAAAATGCCAGGTTTTTGTGATATAAAAAATGAGACCACAATAAATAATTTCAAAACTTTTCCCACCTTTAATGTGACCTATAACCTGTACAATTCAATTGAAAAACAAACAAATCTGTCAGGGAAAAAAATATAAACAATAAAAAACCTACAATAAGCTGGTTGCATAAGTGTGCACACCCTTAAACTATTACTTTGTTGAAACACACTTCCTAAATATCTATATACTACAAGTTTATATCCTTTTGGTAGACTGCAGCAAACCGA